>NC_057395.1:32120367-32312335 GCF_019320065.1 Cervus canadensis | reverse complement strand
GACTTTTGGATAGCAGCCATCCTGACTGGCGTGTAATGGTACCTCATTGTGGTTTTGATTTGCATTTCTCTAATAATGATTGCTGTTGAGCATCTTTTCATGTGTTTGTTAGCCATCTGTATGTCTTCTTTGGAGAAATGTCTGTTTAGTTCTTTGGCCCATATTTGAATTGGGTCATTTATTTTTCTGGAATTGAGCTTCAGGAGTTGCTTGTATATTTTTGAGATTAATCCTTTGTCTGTTTCTTCATTTGCTATTATTTTCTCCCAATCTGAGGGCTGTCTTTTCACCTTACTTATAGTTTCCTTTGTAGTGCAAAAGCTTTAAGTTTCATTAGGTCCCATTTGTTTAGTTTTGCTTTTATTTCCAATATTCTGGGAGGTGGGTCATAGAGGATCTTGCTGTGATTTATGTCGGAGAGTGTTTTGCCTATGTTCTCCTCTAGGAGTTTTATAGTTTCTGGTCTTACATTTAGATCTTTAATCCATTTTGAGTTTATTTGTGTGTATGGTGTTAGAAAGTGTTCTAGTTTCATTCTTTTACAAGTGGTTGACCAGTTATCCCAGCACCACTTGTTAAAGAGGTTGTCTTTTTTCCATTGTATATCCTTGCCTCCTTTGTCAAAGATAAGGTGTCCATAGGTTCGTGGATTTATATCTGGGCTTTCTATTCTGTTCCATTGATCTATATTTCTGTCTTTGTGCCAGTACCATACTGTCTTGATGACTGTGGCTTTGTAGTAGAGTCTGAAGTCAGGCAGGTTGATTCCTCAGTTCCATTCTTCTTTCTCAAGATTACTTTGGCTATTCGAGGTTTTTGTATTTCCATACAAAATTTGTGAAATTATTTGTTTCTTAGTCTGTGAAAATACCCTTTGGTAGGCTTGATAGGGATTGCATTTGAATCTTAGATTGCTTTGGGTAAGAATACCATTTTGACAATATTGTTCTTCCAATCCATGAACACGGTATGTTTCTCCCATCTGTTTGTGTCCCTCTTGATTTCTTTCATCAGGTGTTTTATAGTTTTCTATGTATAGTTCTTTTGGTTTCTTTAAGGTAGATATACTCCTAAATATTTTATTCTTTTTGTTGCAAATGGTGATGTAATTATTTCCTTAATTTCTCTTTTGTTTTTTCAATTGTTAGTATATAGGATGCAAGGGGATTTCCTGTGTGTAATTTTATATCCTGCACTTTACTATATTCAGTTGATTAGCTCTAGTATATTTTCTGGTAGAGTCTTTAGGGTTTTTCCTATGTAGAGGATCATGTCATTGCAAAACAGTGAGAGTTTCACTTCTTCTTTTCCTATCTGGATTCCTTTTACTTCTTTTTTCTGCTCTGATTGCTGTGGCCAAAACTTCCAACACTATGTTGAATAGTAGTGGTGAGAGTGGGCACCCTTGTCTTGTTCCTGATTTCAGGGGAAATGCTTTCAATTTTTCACCATGGAGGGTGATGCTTGCTGTGGGTTTGTCATATATAGCTTTTATTATGTTGAGGTATGTTCCTTCTATTCCTGCTTTTTGGAGAGTTTTAATCATAAATGAGTGTTGAATTTTGTCAAAGGCTTTCTCTGCATCTATTGATATAATCATATGGTTTTTTATCTTTCAATTTGTTAATGTGGTGTATTACATTGATTGATTTGCGTATATTAAAGATCCTTGCATTCCTGGGATAAAGCCCACTTGGTCATGATGTATGATTTTTTTAATATGTTGTTGGATTCTGTTTGCTAGAATTTTGTTAAGGATTTTTGCATCTATGTTCATCAGTGATATTGGCCTGTAGTTTTCTTTTTTTGTGGCATCTTTGTCTGGTTTTGGAATTAGGGTGATGGTGGCCTCATAGAATGAGTTTGGAAGTTTACCTTCATCTGCAATTTTCTGGAAGAGTTTGAGTAAGATAGGTGTTAGCTCTTCTCTAAATTTTTGGTAGAATTCAGCTGTGAAGCCATCTGGTCCTGGGCTTTTGTTTGCTGGAAGATTTTTGATGACAGTTTCGATTTCCTTGCTTGTGATGGGTCTGTTAAGATCTTCTATTTCTTCCTGGTTCAGTTTTGGAAAGTTATACTTTTCTAAAATTTGTCCATTTCATCCAAGTTGTCCATTTTATTGGCATAGAGCTGCTGGTAGTAGTCTCTTATGATCCTTTGTATTTCAGTGTTGTCTGTTGTGATCTCTCCATTTTCATTTCTAATTTTGTTAATTTGGTTCTTCTCTCTTTGTTTCTTAATGAGTCTTGCTAATGATTTGTCAATTTTGTTTATTTTTTCAAAAAACCAGCTTTTAGCTTTGTTGATTTTTGCTATGGTCTCTTTAGTTTCTTTTGCATTTATTTCTGCCCTAATTTTTAAGATTTCTTTCCTTCTGCTAACTCTGGGGTTCTTCATTTCTTCCTTCTCTAATTGCTTTAGGTGTAGAGTTGGGTTATTTATTTGGCTTTTTTCTTGTTTCTTGATGTAAGCCTGTAATGCTATGAACCTTCCCCTTAGCACTGCTTTTACAGTGTCCCATAGGTTTTGGGTTGTTGTGTTTTCATTTTCATTCATTTCTATACATATTTTGATTTCTTTTTTGATTTCTTCTATGATTTGTTGGTTATTCAGAAGCGTGTTATTTAGCCTCCATATGTTTGAATTTTTAACAATTTTTTTCCTGTAATTGAGATCTAATCTTACTGCACTGTGGTCAGAAAAGATGACTGGAATGATTTCAATTTTTTGAATTTTCCAAGACCAGATTTATGGCCCAGGATGTGATCTATTCTGGAGAAGGTTCCGTGTGCACTTGAGAAAAAGGTGAAGTTGATTGTTTTGGGGTGAAATGTCCTATAGATATCAATTAGGTCTAGCTGGTCCATTGTGTCATTCAAGGTTTGTGTTTCCTTGTTAATTTTCTGTTTAGTTGATCTATCCATAGTTGTGAGTGGGGTATTAAAGTCTCCCACGATTATTGTGGTACTATTAATTTCCTCTTTCATACTCGTTAGCGTTTGCCGTACATATTGCGGTGCTCCTATGTTGGGTGCATATATATTTATAATTGTTATATCTTCTTCTTGGATTAATCCTTTGATCATTATGTAGTGTCCTTCTTTGTCTCTTTTCACTCCTTTATTTGAAAGTCTATTTTATCTGATATGAGTATTGCGACTCCTGCTTTCTTTTGGTCTCCGTTTGCATGAAATATTTTTTTCCAGCCCTTCACTTTTAGTCTGTATGTGTCTCTTGTTTTGAGGTGGGTCTCTTGTAGACAGCATATATAGGGGTCTTGTTTTTGTATCCATTCAGCCAATCTTTGTCTTTTGGTTGGGGCATTCAACCCATTTACATTTAAGGTAATTATTGATAGGTGTGGTCCCGTTGCCATTTACTTTGTTGTTTTGGGTTCACGTTTATAAACCTTTCTGCATTTCCTGTCTAGAGAAGATCCTTTAGCATTTGTTGAAGAGCTGGTTTGGTGGTGCTGAATTCTCTCAGCTTTTGCTTATCTGTAAAGCTTTTAAATTCTCCTTCATATCTGAATGAGATCCTTGCTGGATACAGTAATCTAGGTTGTAGGTTATTCTCTTTCATTACTTTCAGTATGTCCTGCCATTCCCTTCTGGCCTGGAGGGTTTCTATTGATAGATCAGCTGTTATCCTTATGGGAATCCCTTTGTGTGTTATTTGTTGTTTTTCCCTTGCTGCTTTTAATATTTGTTCTTTGTGTTTGATCTTTGTTAATTTGATTAATATGTGTCTTGGGGTGTTTCGCCTTGGGTTTATCCTGTTTGGGACTCTCTGGGTTTCTTGGACTTGGGTGGCTATTTCCTTCCCCATTTTAGGGAAGTTTTCAGCTCTTATCTCCTCGAGTATTTTCTCATGGCCTTTCTTTTGTTCTCTTCTTCTGGGACTCCTATGATTCGAATGTTGGGGCGTTTTTCACATTGTCCCAGAGGTCCCTGAGGTTGTCCTCATTTCTTTTGATTCCTTTTTTCTTTTTTCCTCTCTGCTTCATTTATTTCCACCATTTTATCTTCTACCTCACTTATCCTATCTTCTGCCTCCGTTATTCTACTCTTGGTTCCCTCCAAAGTGTTTTTGATCTCATTCATTGCATTATTCATTTTTAATTGACTCTTTTTTATTTCTTCTAGGTCTTTATTAAACATTTCTTGTATCTTTTCAATTTTTGTTTCCAGGCTATTTATCTGTAACTCCATTTTGTTTTCAAGATTTTGGATCATTTTTATTATCATTATTCTAAATTCTTTTTCAGGTAGATTCCCTATCTCCTCCTCTTTTGTTTGACTTGGTGGGCATTTTTCATGTTCCTTTACCTGTTGGGTATTTCTTTGCCTTTTCATCTTGTTTAGATTGCTGTGTCTGGAGTGGGCTTTCTGTATTCTGGAGGTCTGTGGTTCCTTTTTATTGTGGAAGATTTACCCAGTGGGTGGGGTTAGACGATTGGCTTGTCAAGGTTTCCTGGTTAGGGAAGCTTGCGTCAGTGTTCTGGTGCGTGGAACTTGATTTCTTCTCTTTGGAGAGCAATGGAGTGCCCAGTAATGAGTTTTGAGATGGGTCTATGTGTTAGGTGTGACCTTGGGCAGCCTGTATGTTGACGTTCAGGGCTATGTTCCTGCGTTACTGGAGAATTTGCGTGGTATGTCTTGCTCTAAAACTTATTGGCTCTTGGGTGGTGGTTGGTTTCAGTGTAGGTATGGAGGCTTTTGGACGGTCACTTATTACTTAAAGTTCCATGTAGTCAGGAGTTTTCTGGTGTTCTCAGGTTTTGGGCTTAAGTCTCCTGCCTCTGGATTTCAGTTTTATTCTTCCTGTAGTCTCAGGACTTCTCCAGCTATACAGCACTGATAAGAAAACTTCTAGGTTAATGGCGAAAAGATTCTCCCCTGTTAGGCATACCCAGAGAGGTTCACAGAGTTACATGAAGAAGAGGAGAGGGAGGAGGGAGATAGAGATGAGCAGGAGGAGAAAAAGGGGGACTCAAGAGGAGAGAGACAGATCTACGCAGCTGTCTGTTCCCAGAGTGTTCTCCGTAGCCCAGTCACCTACAAAGATTCACAGAATTGGATTGGGAAGAGAAGGGGAAAGGAGGAAATAGAGGTGTTCTGAGGTAGAAAACAGAGTCAAGATTGGGAGAGAATAATCTTCGGTTTAAAAATAGGGCTTCTCTTCTTTTTTTTTTTTTTTGTAAGGTTATAGTGTGTTGAAAATGAAAATTAAGAATAGTAGAGGAGTACTAGAGGACTTTAAAAGAAATAAGAGGAAAAGAAAAATAGAAAATAGAGAAAAAGGAAAGAAAAAAAAAAAGAGAAAAAAAAATTTTTTTTTCCCCTAATTAAAAAAATCGTAAAAATCTATGAAAATGAAAGTTAAGGAGTAATGGGGGAGTAATAGGGGATTTTAAAGGAAGATAAAAGAGAAAAAATAAAAAATAAAAAAAAAGAAAAAAAAAACGAAAAAAGTAAAATTATATCTAGGAGTTTCTCTAGAGCTGTTGCGGTCAGTGTGGGTTCGGCTCAGTTTCAGATAGCTCCTCGTTCCAGCTTACACTTCTCGGTATCTACAGGCCCCTTACGATGTAGTCGGTGTTTTCTACAGGGATTTTAATCTGTTGCACCAGTCCCTTCTGAAGCGGTTCCCTTTGTTTATTTGACTTCTGTTTGCCGGTCTCTTCAGAGCCTCATCTCCGCCCTGACATAGGCGGGCGGAGGTGGACTCTTATTCAGGTAGCTAGTTCCGTCGCTCTGCGGGGCAGGGAGGGGCTGGCGCTATGGGGACGGACTTGCGCCGCGGGGACGGGCTGGCGCTGCCGGGAGGGGCTGACGCTACTTTCTCCGTCTGCGCTGCTCAGGCTCCCGGCCGCTCTATATGGAGCGCGCCCCGCGCTGCGCGAGGTTCCAGGCCTCGGGTGTTCCACAAAAGCGCGGAAGGAAAAGCTGCGCCTGCTCTCTGTGCCTTCCCCGTCAGAGCGGTCCAGGCAGCCAGGGGCTTGGTGGGCGCACTCTCCCCAGGTGTGGCGCGCCCCCTCCCTTCCGCGGACCCAGTCTCAGTTTCCGCTGGCGCCAGTCGGGTGCGCGCGCCTTCCGCCTTCCGCATCCCCAGCCCCAGTCCCCGCCCGCGCCGGTCGGGTGCCTGCGCCCTGTGTCTTGCCGCGACCTTCCCCTCCCCCCTGCCTCCTGCCTCCGGTGGGGCTGGGCCGGTCCGCAGCCTGCGAGCTCCTCTCTGGACCCTCTCGGTCTCTTTGTTCTGCGAACGGCCGGCAGTGTGTTCGGCCGGTTAATGTACTCTCTCTTTTTTGGTCTCCCACAGTTCAAGTTGGCACCTCACAGAAGCTCCCTCCGATTGTCCTCAGGGCACTCAGGCCCGGACCCTACCCCAAGCAATGCCGCCCAAGACTCCCTTCCCGGGACGAATCTCCGTCCTCAGCTCTTTTGTCTCACTTTTTATCTTTTATATTTTGTCTTACCTCCTTTCGAAGACAATGGGCTGCTTTTCTGGGCGCCTGATGACCTCAGCTAGCGATCAGAAGTTGTTCTGTGAAGTTTGCTCTGCGTTTAGTTATTCTTTTGATGAATTTGTAGGAGAGAAAGTGGTCTCCCCATCCTACCCTTCCGCCATTTTGGCTCCTCCTCCTCCTATTTTCCATTTTAGAATGGTGGTTCCATAGCAGTGGTTCTAATGGTGGTGATTATTTTTAGTAACAGTAACAGTTCTTTCCTTCCTGCCTGCCTTACTTCCTCTTCTTCCTCATCCTCTCTTCCCTCCCTTCCTCTCCTTTCTCTGTTTCCTTTCTTTTTTACTAAACAACATTCCTCTTTCATGACAACACTTGGACAGGGATGTTATGGACATGATGATCAAATGGTTTCATCCTGCCTTTATTCATTAATAGTAATTGTACTGTCAAACAGTAGCAACTCATACATTTTTAGTGACTTTAATTACACAAACTAAAGTTATTCTGAGGCAGTCTAGTGACCACAGAATCAAGCTGTGTCTCCTCCCCAGCACACCCACAACCATTCATATTCCAAAAAGTGTGACTGTGTATGCACATAAAAAAATGGTGACTAGGTAGAGATAATGGATGTTAATTAGTTTGATTGTGGTCATCTTTTTACAGTATATACATGTATCAAAACATCAAGTTGTCCACCTTAAATATGTTTAGTTTCTGTATGTCAAAGATATTTCAATGAAGCTGTTTTCTGAAAAGTGTGCGGTGTGTGTTTTGCAGGAGGATAGAGTGAGAAGGTGATATGTTCTGAAATCTTCACCCTGTGGCTTAAGGCCCTGATGGTCTGGATTCTCTGTCCTCCAGCCACACTGTCTTCTGTCAGTTCTTCATACATGCCAAGCCCTTACCTTCCCTGGGTTGGGAAGATTGTCTGGAGAAGGAAATGGCAACCCACTCCAGTTTTCTTGACCAGGAGATCCCATGGACAGAGAGGGACCTAGGTGGGCTCGTCCGTGGGATCACAAAGAGTCAGACATGACTTAGCAACTAAACAACAGACAACAAGCCCTAACCTGATGAACCTTTATACTTCTTTCATTTCTGCCTGCAATACTCCAGCTCTTGAATGGATCACTCTTCTCCCCTTCAGGCCCTACGTCAGATGGTACTTGAAAGGCCTTTTCCTGGACCATTTCCCACTGACTCTCTTTCACATTATTTTGTAGAAATAATCACTTTGTAATGACCTTTTTTTGTTGGCTTAGTTATCTTTTTTTTTTAATCATGAATTTTTCTGTTGTCCTTAATGGAATATTAACTTTTATGAAAGCAGTCACATTGGCTTTCTGGGTACATATTAGATGCTCAGTAAACATTTGGTGAATGAATGAGCAGACAGTTTCACCAGAATGGTGAGCTCTTCTAAATACGAGCATTTGCTTTTCTTTAACTGTTAGGTAGAACAGAGGAATGTTTGTTTTCTGCCTAAGTTCACAGTGGGAAGTCATTAGCTGCTGTATCTTCTCCTGTTACCCTAGTATTAGTGCTCTAGTACTACCCTAGTGTTACCTGTCTAGTGCTCTAGCAGTAACTGTGGTGTTTTCTAGGGTTTAAAGTTATTTCTTATGGTACGATACAGCACAGATGCTCAGATAGATGAAAGGCAGAACGCTTTTGTTACTTAGAGCTCTAAACAAGAGAAAGCTCTGAGACAGGTCCCAGGAGAGAAGGAGGCCTGTGGACAAGGCGCCAGTAGGCTGCAGCCCCGAGGAGCAGCTTCCTTGTGGGGACTGGGATGGAGTTGGCTGGGGGCCATGCAACCCATGCCTGGCCCCGCTGTGGGCTAGCCAGCTTGAATAGATTCAGTGGGCTCTGGGGCTCGGGAGTCGTTCCTTTGTTGTCTGGTACGGGGCTCTAGGGCGATTAGGGCCATGCATGGTGGCCTGGAATGTGGGAGACATGTCAGGGAGGTTTGGACTTCATCAGCTGCCTTTCTTAAAGGAAGCTAATCAGCCCCTAGTGAGGACCTCAAAACTAAGTGAAGACAAGCATTTAAAAAAGAAGAAAAATAAAACTCTTACACTGTGATGCTCATCTGTATATAATTATAGCTACCCTTCTGAAAATATATATACTTGGAATTATATACTTTTCATCAAACATTTAGAGAAACATCAGTAAGGAAATAATTGTGTTGTTATGGATTTTGTGAGTCTGAACATTTTCCTTTTTGATAGTGTAGGAAATTGCCCTTTACAGTTAAAATGATCAATTTCATATTATTTTTATCATATGCATTCATTAAGACAAAGGAAACAGTCTCTCTCATGGGCTCTCTGGCTCTCTTTCTCTGTCCCCATCTCCAGCGTGCATATGTCTATGAGAGTGTACTGAGATGAAAGGTTGACTGAGTGCTTTGGGGTGTGCACTTTAAAAAAAAAGATATAGAACTCCTATGCCATAAAATTCACCATTTTAAAGTATATAATTCAGTGGGTTTTTTTTGTGTATTCAGAAGCCTCTGCCATCATGACCACTATCTAATTTCAATACATTTCCTCACTCCAAGAAGATCCTCTACATCCTTTAGCTGTCACATCCTCATTCCTTGCCAGACCCTAGCGCATTTTTTGTCTCTGAAGCTTTGTCTCTTCTGGACAGTTCATCTAAATGGAATCCTACAGTATGTGGCTTTTCATGTCTGGCTGCTTCTTTAACTTAGCATATTGTTTCCATTGTTCATTCCTGTGTATTAGTACTTAGTTTCTTTTTTATGACCAAGTAATATTCTTTTGTATGATTTATCAATTTACATCAATTTTGTTTTTCTCTTTAGTAGTTGATGGACATTTAGATTGTTTCTGATTTTTGATTTTTATGAATAATACTGCTATGAACATTAATATATAATATTAACATAATATTGTATAATACTACTGTGAACATTAATGTTTTGTGGACATGGTTCTATTTCTCTTGGGTGTGTACACAGGAATGAAATTACTTGATCACATGGTATATGTATAATTATTGGAAGAACTGGGAAACTGTTTTCCACAGTGGTTGCACTATTTATGGCCTTTCGATTTATTTTTATTATTACAAAACACTGCATGAGTTCACTCATTTACCCTTTGATCCCACAGTATATAATTTTATCCTCATTTTTTTTTACTTCTACCTTAACTAAACACACACACACGCCTGCACAGATACATGCACACTTTTTCTAGAAGAGGAATTAAACGATGTCTAAACTTTGCATCACAAGAGGCAGCATGATGGAGAGCTGCCACATTATGTGTCAGAAAACATGAGTTTTAATTCTGACTCTACTAGTTAGCTGTTTGAAGTCAGACCAGGCACTGATCCTGTGTATTTTCCGGTTTCTTTACATAGAATGAAAGGACTTGGCCGAAAACCTCTAAAATCCCTCAGTTCTGAATCTCTAATAAGTTTTGTCTTCTCCTTTGTCCTTTTACTGTTATCTTCTCTGTTGTCCTCAGATCACCCTTCCTCCTCTACTGGTTGTTTATTGCGATTAGCATATCCGGCTCATGTCTCCATCACAGGTCAAAAGATAGTTTTACTCCCCACTGCCCTCCTAATGATCACAATACATTTCAAACGTGGTTGAAAGCAGGACACCATAGTGAGGCTTTTGGCTGCTTAGTGATGAATAGCAGCCTGATTGGCTGCTGCAAGTAGCCACTTGGAATTTCCCAGTTCCGGGGGCGGGGGCGGGTGAAGGTCTGTGTGAGAAAAGCAAGTTCAGCAAATGTTATAGGTAATGTTACTTGTTTTTCAGAGTCCTTGTCCATCTAACAGTGTGTGTGACTGATGTGAACATGGTCAGATTTCACAAGTCAGTTTTTAACCTGTTGACTTTTAAGCTTGCTTTTTCTCTGTCACACAAAAATGATATCCTTAAATTTTTGGTGCTATTGTTTTTATAGGTTAAGTATGTAACCTTGAAGGCAGGCTATAAGGTATAACTTTTTAATATATTTTAGAGAGAATTAATATTGTGTAACTTTGAACTTACTTCCTGCCATCAAGAATCAAGTGAAGGATTCTTTAATATTCCTAGATGGAAGTATGTATTTTGCTAGGTTCTTTGAAGACAGGATGTTCTTAGGCTTTTTCTCTTATTTATTCATGTATCTACTCACTTGTTAATTTATGATTATTTCCCTGATAAAGTAATTATCATCAGATTTATAGTTTTAGAGTTTGAGATACCAAGCTGAAATTCTAGAAGTGGTCATTTTATCTAGGATCTTCAGTGAAACATGAAAATGATTCTTAGGGTTAAACTAATTTCTTTTTTGCTGTGGTAAATCTGTATTATTATTATTCTAGTGGAAAGATGCAGTATAAGCTTCACCCTGATAGTCTTTATAACACTCATTTTTACATTTAGCATTTGACCCTTATGGGTAAGGCTTTCTGGCACAATCCATTATTCCATTTAAATATGAATTAGGCACTTTAGTGATGCTTCAGGCATTTGTTGGTAAATATCTAACAGGCAATATAAAATTTTCATTTACTTATTTTACTACCTTTGTTCTAGGTTGGCTCTTACTTGAAATCTCCAAAATTCCCTATTTGGATTGTTGGCAGTGAAACTCACCTCACCGTATTTTTTGCCAAGGTATGCTTTGCAGGATCTCTTTGTTGTTGTTTTTAAGTTTGACATCAGGCAAACAAATAATATTACATTCATATTTAGTTTGAATCTTTATACAGAGTTCAGTGGATTGTTTCAAAATCTAAAAAAGCGATACTAAAGGATTATACGGCTTGTACGATTTTCCTGCTGTAGTTTTGGAATCATTTCAGTCAAGTCTGTCATGATTTAGTTATAATTTCTTTATCTTTACCAACTTTACAAGTTTGACTTCTGATTTTTTTTCAGAAATCACTGTGTTATGGTGAATATAACTGAAATTAAATGTTTTGAGTTACTATTTTCTAGAGGATAAAAATCTAATTTATGTGATATAAAATAGTTTGTTACAACATCTAGGAAAATATTTTGAAATTTATTAATAGTTCAGTGATTTAGAAGTCAGTTGCTCTTTTAGGATGGAATATTTCCACAGTTTTAGTGTATAGTATAGCAATATGGAACTAGGTTAAATACATTTGAATATGTTTAAAATTTTTGCCCGCAGAAAACTGTTGCTAAGTCCCATACTTTATAATCTTTCTCTTCCCACAATTGAGTGGTTTAGAGTTTTGAATTCAGAAGCCTCTGTTAGCATCCCAGCCTTGCCACTTCCTAACATGGCTCAGCCTCTTCGCCCATGTCTTTAAAGTAGGGTTTAGTAATAGGATCTTGTTCTTAGGATTGTTGTCAGGCTTAAATATAAAACATTTAGCAGAACCTAGTACACGTTAAATGCCCAGTAAATCTTAGCTGTCATCATCATCATCATTGCCTTTTTCATTATTCTGGTATGCCTACGTAGACTTGCTAGATGTTGGACTAAAGGGAGAAAATAAATAATTCTATTTTTGATGTTTCTTGATCCTGTTGCACTTTGCTGGTTACTCAGCGTGCTCTCTCAGCTTGTACTTGTTAGTGTTCTTTATTTGTGTCTGTTGTAAGAAGTATGAATTATATAAATTATACTAAAGACTAAACTGACAGTGCTAGGTTTAGTGGATCTATTTCATTATTTATTACTGTATTTACTTTTATTGTACTGGCAAACATCCAGCAAGTGGGTTTAGTGGCAGATACAGGCTTAACCTTTCCTTACAGGGAAAGCTATAAATACAGTTAAAAAGTACAGACCTTTCTGATTTGTTGTATTTCATCTGACAGCTTTTGCTGTTCATTTCCCTCCTGAAGTAGAGAGGAAGAAGTTAAAAGCAAGTATAACCTGCAGAAACCAAACACCTAATTCCCTGACTGAAGATTTCATCATTTGACTAATTTTAGTGTCAAGTGTTATAAATTTCCAGAAAAGGAAATCAGTTCCAGTTCACATACAGAAATGTGTTTTCAAGCCAATTATTGATTATTTTTATCACAGCCCTTTTCTTTAACATTAGGAAAACTATTAAATTCTATGAAATATGAAAGACAGATACAATTTTTTTTTAATTTTAACTTTTTATTTTGTGTTGGAGTATATAGCTAATTAACAATGTTGTGATAGTTTCAGGTGCGCTGCAAAGGGACTCAGCCATACATGTATCCATTCTCCCCCAAACTCCCCTCCCATCCAGGCTGCCACATAACATTGACCGGAGTTTCCCGTGGACCTACAGAGTTTCCTATAGGACCAAGGTCCTATAGTAGGACCTTGAAGATAAAACTATTTTAAATATTAAATTTTATGAGTGATATTTAAGAAATGACTTTGTTGTCAAAACAGCAGAAAAGATTTCATGGGAGGTTAATACAAGGAACAGTGTCAGTTGAGCTATGTAACAGTGCAGACATTCTGTTTTCAAGCATTGATATATTAGGTATGTTGAGGGCGTCATGGGAGTAAGTGATACGCACCTCTCTGTGAAATACACGCTGTCCCCTACCTGTCCTGGTTTTCTTCATTGTCCCCAATGAAGTTCCCTTCGTTGCTCCCAAGATGCACAGTTGTTCCTCCTCACGCCTTTTGTTGCATGGCTCCCGGTCAGTAGTGAGCCTTGTGTGGGACAGGGACTCTGTCATTGATTTTCTTATCCACAGACCTCAGCCACATGCAGTGAAAAGTTGAATTGGAGCCATGAGGGACACATATAGAGGAAAACAAAGACCCCTGCAACACCAGCTGTATGTAGGCCTCAAAACACACTCAGTGTACACTGGAAATCAGTCAATATTTTTAAATGTTTGTTTGTTTGTTTGTTTTTGGCTGCGCTGGGTCTTCGTTGCTGCATGTTGGCTTTTTCTAGTTGGGATGAGTTGGGGTCACCCTTCGTTGGGGTACGCCAGCTCCTCCTTGCAGTGGCTTCTCTTGTTGTGGAGCGCGGGCTCTAGAGCACAGGCTTAATAGTTGAGGCTCATGGGCTTACTTTCCCCACAGCATGTGGGATCTTCTTGGATCAGGGATTCAACCCATGTCCCGTGCATTGGCAGGTGGATTCTTAACCACCGCACCACCAGGGAAGTCCAATCAAGGTTTTCAAATCTGTCTTCATTTATGTGCATCCTCAAAGCTACTGATAATCCTAATAGGAAAGTGCACGTAAATTTAGTGATTATAGAAGTTTATGTTAAGATTTTAGGTTCTCTCTGCTGTTATAAATTATAAAATTTGTATATTTCAAGTACCTTATCTCTCTTTTAGGACTCTTAAATTTTGTGCTAATTGTTTTGACACTTACCTTTGTGTAGTTTAGTTGCTCAGTTATGTCTGACTCTTTGCGACCTCATGGACTGCAGCACGCCAGGCTTTCCTGTCCATCAAAGTATAGGGAATTCATTAGTTTCATGAATAAAGCCTTTGCACAAATTTTCGACATTTAGGTTCCAGTGACATTTATATCTTCTAAAAATGTTTTTTCATGACTCACTCTGAAGCTTCTTAAAAGCATGGGTACTTCTTTTCCAGTGAATTTTAGAGCAGTTGGATTTGGATTGGTTGCACATGGTATCTTTAAGAAAGTTACATGTAAAGAATTTTTCCCTTTAAAATAAACTGTTACACAGTTGGAAGAACATGTAAAGGGTAAATGATATTAATAAAGTGCTCAGTCTCTCAGTCGTGTCCGACTCCTTGTGACCCCGCGGACTGTAGCCCACCAGCTCCTCTGTCCATGGGGATGCTCAAGGCAAGAATGCTGGAGTGGGTTACCATGCCCTCTTCCAGGGGATCTTCCCAACCCAGGGATGGAACGAACCTAGGTCTCCTGCATTATGGGTGGATTCTTTACCATCTGAGCCACCAGGGAAGCCCAGTATTAATAATACTTGGTAATATTTACTGGGTCCAAATTTAAATTTTCAAAATTCTATTCATGTAGTGTTTGCCATTTAGATAATATTGTAAACTTTGTTGGTTTTTTCATTACAATGAGATCTATTATTTGGTCATACTTCCTTGGATATTTATATATTTGAGTAAGTGATTTTGGCTGTGAATTATATGTTACTGTTTTTGATTTGTTTTTGGTGGGTTTACTCACTCGTATGTTCCTGACCTGAAATAACACAATTTCCCCTCTCTCTCCCTCCCCCAGAGCTTAAAGTGAATATTGATACCTTTTTCTACAAAACTTGTGTGTTTGTCAGGAAAAGTCTTTTGTATATGCTGACTTCTTTGTGCTGAGTATGATGAAATATTATTTAAAAAGCATGTTTTAAGGTCATGATTTTAAAGGCAGTCTATAATTTGGCATTGTGTTAGGTTGGCCAGAAAGTTTGTTAGGCTTTTCCATAAGCTGTTACAGGAAACCTAAATGAATTTTTTGGCCAACCCAATAAAATGCTTTTGAAAAGCAATAGACTTTCTCATGTGACTTATACACTGGAGGTGATTATAGTTGCAGTTCTCTTCATTTATGTATGGACCCATTTCTTACATATTTACAGGGTTTATTTACTATGCGCCTGGCATTATGCCAGGTGCTGTGAATACAGTGGTGAGGAAAAAATAGATTAGGTGCCTGTTATGGATGTGTGCATTCTCATGGAGGAGGCATTAATCAAAGAGTCACACTTAAAAAATTAAAGCTGTGATGGGTGCTGACAAAGCACAGGTCTCTAAAGGTGGATTAGAGGAAGATTAGGGATGTCTCCTTGAGGAATTGATGTTGAAAATGAGCCCTGAGCCATCAGTAAAATTAAGCTACAGGGAGAGGGAAGAAAGAGCAGTCCCTACAAGGGAGATAGTTGGAGCAAGCAAATCACTGCAGAAGGACGGACTGTGGTGCGAACAGCTGAAAGAGAAGAGGGGGAGCCCTGAGAATTGGAGGCGGGGGCAGGAGGAAGCCGCAAACGTAGACAGCGTGTGCAACTCTCTTCTAAGAGTAAGGACAGCCACTGGAATTTAAAAATCGGTGTTGGGAGTAGTTTGAGGGAGAGATAGGAAGGAAGGGAACAGGACTAAAAGTACATATTGAAAAAAACCACTCTGGCTAACTGTAGAAAGCAGACATTGAGGGGTGTCCTAGGGATTAGATAAACAAGACTCCTGTAGTCTTCCTGGTGAGCAAAGTGTAGTTTGATCCAAGGTAACAGTGGTAGGCATGGATAGAAGTACAGCTAACCTTTGAACAACATGGGTTTGAACTGATTTTACATAGATTTTTTTCATTAGTAAATACTACGCAATTCCTGGTTGGGTGGATCTCCAGTTGGTTGAATCTGTGGATACAGAACCACAGATACGGAGGAACTATGAATACATAGGGCCAATTATTAAGTTTCCTGTGAGTTTTTGACTGTGTTGAGGGTCCATGTCCCCAACCCCTGCATTGTTCAAGGATCAACTGTATATAAATTTGAGAGATTTATTCCTGAGTTGACAGAACTTGGTGATAGATTGAGATAGGTGAGTAGTGAGAAGTTTAATGAGATGTGTGTTTTTAATAATTAGACCATAGACCCTCAAAAAACTCCACAGCTTTGCACTTGTCAAATGCACCTACTCATGATTAAGGCCATTTATTTTTCTTTGGCTACATTGACAAGGTCAAGATATTGCAGTGAAACGGCCCAGTCAAAATAACGCCACAGTGAGGTTTACAAGGCCTGCCCACACAGACAGTGCTTTTTAGTCTCTCACATATTAACAGACTGCCAAGGATCATGAGACATTTGAGAAATGTTAATGTGAAAAACAGAAATCAGAACAAATAAGGAAAAGGAGCTCAAAAGTTTAAAGACAGTATAGGACAATGAAGACATCAAAAGAAAATTTCAAAAAACCAAGAACCATAAGAAAATTTATGATGAACTCCATGAAACTATGGAAGCTGTGAGGAAAGGACATTTGAAGGACAGAAGAGAAACCGAAAACTTCCTGAAAGAACTGAAAGACAGATGGGAGAATTCTCTGCCCTAGGTCATGGCAGTAGCTTCCTAACTGACAACCATGCTGTTGCCCTTCATGGAGCTTAGTAGCTTCTCAATTCAGCAATGGAATGAGCCCATTAAATGGAGCCATTTCATGTCATTGGCTCCCTTTTCACTAAGAGTAAAAGCCAATGTCCTTAGAGTGACCCCCTCGGCCCTTCCTCCGCTCATCAGACTCCCCATTGCCCTGAAGCGTGTTTCTCGCTCCTCTCCCCTCCTGTCTTGCTTGGCCTCCGAAGGGAGGCAAGCCCTCCACCCCTGTGCTTGCCTTTAGGATCTTGGAGCAGACGTCTGTGTCAAGGATTCCTCCCTACCTTCATGTCGTGCATGTCAGTCTGAGCGCAGGTTGGAAAAGAATCTCCAGGCACAGAGCATTTCAGAAGGGAGTGATTTTATTATGAAGAACAAAGAGCAGGAATGTGAGGGCACTGTGAGCACAGCGGGCTGACCGTCTGGCAGACCAGGGAGAGCTGACTTAGAACTGTGGGCCAGCTCGAGAGAGCCGACCCCTTTCGTGGGTTAGTAGTCAGTTTTTATAGCCTCAAGACAAAATTCTTGCTGAAAGGGTGGCATTAGGTGATTGGTTAGGGTGCTATAGGGTGAGTACTCGAGTGGGCATTTTTACCTAATACGGAGTCAGGGAACTGGCTGGTAAGGATGAGGGGACTCATGGCAGTGGTTGCTGTGGGGCTCAGTCAGTTCTGGGAGATGGCCTTGGGGGGGGTCTCTGTGGCTGTAGTACAGAGCCTCACACCTGTGACCTTGGTGTGGAGCTCCATACTTCAGATCAGCATTCAAGTGTCAGTTTCTTAGTGAGGCCTTCCCTGGGACCCTTTATAAAAATCTCAGTCCCTCCTCCCTTTTCATTAACAGTCTCTCTCCCACTTATTTTCAAAATAGATATTTTTTAATTGAAGTAAAATTCATGTAACAAAATTAACCATTTTTTAATGAACAGTTTAGTAGCATTTGGCACATTTCATAATATTGTGTAGCCATCACCTGTATCTAGTACTAAAACATATTCATCATCCTGAAGTAAAACCCCAGATCTATTTAGCAGTTATTCCCTATTCTTCCTACCTGGAATCCTGGCAACCACCTGTTTGCTTTCAGTCTCGATGAATTTACCTATACTGGATATTTCATGTAAATGAACTATACAACATATCACGTTTTGTGTCTGGAGTATAATGATTTTGAGGCTGATCCTTATTTTAGCATGTCTCAGTGCTTCAGCCCATTTTCTGAAAGAATGATATTCCATTGTGTGCATGTAACACAATGTGTCCACTCATCAGTGGAGGTGTGGTTTGTTTCTACCTATGGTTACTGTGAATTGTGCTGTAGTGAACATTCCTACACAAGGACCTGTTTGAGTCCCCTGTTCTCAATTCTTTTGGGAATTTGGTGTCAATCTAGAACTGGAATTGCTGGGTCATATGGCAGTTTTATGTTTTAATTTTGGGGGAAATGCCAAGCTGTTTCCCAGCAACTATACCATTTTACATTCCTACCAGCAGTAAACAAGGGTTCCCAGTTTTCCACATCTTTGCCAACACTTGTTACTGTCCCAGTATTAGTATTGCCATCCTAGTGGGTGTTAAGTGTTTGTCGTGGTTTGATTTGCATTTTCCTAATGACTGATGATGTTGATCATCTTTTTATATGCCCTTTGGCCATTTGTATATCTTCTTTGAAAAATTATCTATTCATGTCCCTTGCCTGATTTTGAATTGGGCTGTTTGCCTTTTTATTGAATTGTAAGATTTTTAATATATTCTGGTTACTAGGCACACAACATATATTTTACTCACTTGTTTTAGGTATTATCTCACTAGTAAGCTCAATGATGGCAGAATTTGTGTCCATTTTGTCTCTTACTGTTTCTAGCACCTAGAACAGTGCCAGGTTCAGTGATCGTACTCTATAGATTTTTGTTAAACAGATAAATAAATTAGCAGAATACACTGAAGATTTATTTCACATTGTGATGAAACCTTGTTGATACTTGATAAAGGGGGAAAATAGAGCTGAATATGCTAAGTTCTCTTTTATCATAAGAATTCAATAGATCCCTAAGCTTGAAATCAAGAAATAACTGTTAATGCTTGCAGTATCCTATATGGAGACAAAAATAGAAGAACTTGCTTTTACTCTTTGGCCTGTTCAAGTTAAATACACATACATACACAGATTCTTTCTCCAGATGAGTGAATAAAAAGACCTCTTTGAATAGTCATAAATAATCATTTAAAAGTCTGTCTTCATGGTTTGAGGATGGATAAGAAAATTGTTTCTATTCAGTAAAATAACTTCTTTATCTTTTTGAAATGAATAACATATTTTTAGGACTCTTAAATGATTGCAGTTTTTTTTTTTTTAACGAAGTTTAAGTTTTTGATTTTAAATGTCAGTGCCAAGCTGTATGCTTAATAAAATCACTTCTTTTTTTTTTTTTTTTTTTTTTTTTTTTTTTTTTTCTTTATTTATTTTTTCAGTGGGTTTTGTCATACATTGATATGAATCAGCCATAGATTTACACGTATTCCCCATCCCAATCCCCTCTCCCACCTCCCTCTCCACCCGATTCCTCTGGGTCTTCCCAGTGCACCAGGCCCGAGCACTTGTCTCATGCATCCCACCTGGGCTGGTGATCTGTTTCACCATAGATAGTATGCATGCTGTTCTTTTGAAACATCCCACCCTCACCTTCTCCCACAGAGTTCAAAAGTCTGTTCTGTACTTCTGTGTCTCTTTTTCTGTTTTGCATATAGGGTTATCGTTACCATCTTTCTAAATTCCATATATATGTGTTAGTATGCTGTAATGTTCTTTATCTTTCTGGCTTACTTCACTCTGTATAATGGGCTCCAGTTTCATCCATCTCATTAGGACTGATTCAAATGAATTCTTTTTAATGGCTGAGTAATATTCCATGGTGTATATGTACCACAGCTTCCTTATCCATTCATCTGCTGATGGGCATCTAGGTTGCTTCCATGTCCTGGCTATTATAAACAGTGCTGCGATGAACATTGGGGTGCACGTGTCTCTTTCAGATCTGGTTTCCTCAGTGTGTATGCCCAGAAGTGGGATTGCTGGGTCATATGGCAGTTCTATTTCCAGTTTTTTAAGGAATCTCCACACTGTTCTCCATAGTGGCTGTACTAGTTTGCATTCCCACCAACAGTGTAAGAGGGTTCCCTTTTCTCCACACCCTCTCCAGCATTTATTGCTTGTAGACTTTTGGATAGCAGCCATCCTGACTGGCGTGTAATGGTACCTCATTGTGGTTTTGATTTGCATTTCTCTGATAATGAGTGATGTTGAGCATCTTTTCATGTGTTTGTTAGCCATCTGTATGTCTTCTTTGGAGAAATGTCTGTTTAGTTCTTTGGCCCATTTTTTGATTGGGTCATTTATTTTTCTGGAATTGAGCTGCAGGAGTTGCTTGTATATTTTTGAGATTAATCCTTTGTCTGTTTCTTCATTTGCTATTATTTTCTCCCAATCTGAGGGCTGTCTTTTCACCTTACTTATAGTTTCCTTTGTAGTGCAAAAGCTTTTAAGTTTCATTAGGTCCCATTTGTTTAGTTTTGCTTTTATTTCCAATATTCTGGGAGGTGGGTCATAGAGGATCTTGCTGTGATTTATGTCGGAGAGTGTTTTGCCTATGTTCTCCTCTAGGAGTTTTATAGTTTCTGGTCTTACATTTAGATCTTTAATCCATTTTGAGTTTATTTTTGTGTATGGTGTTAGAAAGTGTTCTAGTTTCATTCTTTTACAAGTGGTTGACCAGTTTTCCCAGCACCACTTGTTAAAGAGGTTGTCTTTTTTCCATTGTATATCCTTGCCTCCTTTGTCAAAGATAAGGTGTCCATAGGTTCGTGGATTTATCTCTGGGCTTTCTATTCTGTTCCATTGATCTATATTTCTGTCTTTGTGCCAGTACCATACTGTCTTGATGACTGTGGCTTTGTAGTAGAGTCTGAAGTCAGGCAGGTTGATTCCTCCAGTTCCATTCTTCTTTCTCAAGATTACTTTGGCTATTCGAGGTTTTTTGTATTTCCATACAAATTGTGAAATTCTTTGTTCTAGTTCTGTGAAAAATACCGTTGGTAGCTTGATAGGGATTGCATTGAATCTATAGATTGCTTTGGGTAGAATAGCCATTTTGACAATATTGATTCTTCCAATCCATGAACACGGTATGTTTCTCCATCTGTTTGTGTCCTCTTTGATTTCTTTCATCAGTGTTTTATAGTTTTCTATGTATAGGTCTTTTGTTTCTTTAGGTAGATATATTCCTAAGTATTTTATTCTTTTTGTTGCAATGGTGAATGGTATTATTTCCTTAATTTCTCTTTCTGTTTTTTCATTGTTAGTATATAGGAATGCAAGGGATTTTTGTGTGTTAATTTTATATCTGCAACTTTACTGTATTCATTGATTAGCTCTAGTAATTTTCTGGAAGAGTCTTTAGGGTTTTCTATGTAGAGGATCATGTCATCTGCAAACAGTGAGAGTTTCACTTCTTCTTTTCCTATCTGGATTCCTTTTACTTCTTTTTCTGCTCTGATTGCTGTGGCCAAAACTTCCAACACTATGTTGAATAGTAGTGGTGAGAGTGGGCACCCTTGTCTTGTTCCTGATTTCAGGGGAAATGCTTTCAATTTTTCACCATTGAGGGTGATGCTTGCTGTGGGTTTGTCATATATAGCTTTTATTATGTTGAGGTATGTTCCTTCTATTCCTGCTTTCTGGAGAGTTTTAATCATAAATGAGTGTTGAATTTTGTCAAAGGCTTTCTCTGCATCTATTGAGATAATCATATGGTTTTTATCTTTCAATTTGTTAATGTGGTGTATTACATTGATTGATTTGCAGGATATTAAAGAATCCTTGCATTCCTGGGATAAAGCCCACTTGGTCATGGTGTATGATTTTTTTGATATGTTGTTGGATTCTGTTTGCTAGAATTTTGTTAAGGATTTTTGCATCTATGTTCATCAGTGATATTGGCCTGTAGTTTTCTTTTTTTGTGGCATCTTTGTCTGGTTTTGGAATAGGGTGATGGTGGCCTCATAGAATGAGTTTGGAAGCTTACCTTCATCTGCAATTTTCTGGAAGAGTTTGAGTAAGATAGGTGTTAGCTCTTCTCTAAATTTTTGGTAGAATTCAGCTGTGAAGCCATCTGGTCCTGGGCTTTTGTTTGCTGGAAGATTTTTGATTACAGTTTCGATTTCCTTGCTTGTGATGGGTCTGTTAAGATCTTCTATTTCTTCCTGGTTCAGTTTTGGAAAGTTATACTTTTCTAAGAATTTGTCCATTTCATCCAAGTTGTCCATTTTATTGGCATAGAGCTGCTGGTAGTAGTCTCTTATGATCCTTTGTATTTCAGTGTTGTCTGTTGTGATCTCTCCATTTTCATTTCTAATTTTGTTAATTTGGTTCTTCTCTCTTTGTTTCTTAATGAGTCTTGCTAATGGTTTGTCAATTTTGTTTATTTTTTCAAAAAACCAGCTTTTAGCTTTGTTGATTTTTGCTATGGTCTCTTTAGTTTCTTTTGCATTTATTTCTGCCCTAATTTTTAAGATTTCTTTCCTTCTGCTAACTCTGGGGTTCTTCATTTCTTCCTTCTCTAATTGCTTTAGGTGTAGAGTTAGGTTATTTATTGGTTTTTTTTTTCTTGTTTCTTGATGTAAGCCTGTAATGCTATGAACCTTCCCCTTAGCACTGCTTTTACAGTGTCCCATAGGTTTTGGGTTGTTGTGTTTTCATTTTCATTCATTTCTATACATATTTTGATTTCTTTTTTGATTTCTTCTATGATTTGTTGGTTATTCAGAAGCGTGTTATTTAGCCTCCATATGTTTGAATTTTTAACAATTTTTTCCCTGTAATTGAGATCTAATCTTACTGCACTGTGGTCAGAAAAGATGACTGGAATGATTTCAATTTTTTTGAATTTTCCAAGACTAGATTTATGGCCCAGGATGTGATCTATTCTGGAGAAGGTTCCGTGTGCACTTGAGAAAAAGGTGAAGTTGATTGTTTTGGGGTGAAATGTCCTATAGATATCAATTAGGTCTAGCTGGTCCATTGTGTCATTTAAGGTTTGTGTTTCCTTGTTAATTTTCTGTTTAGTTGATCTATCCATAGTTGTGAGTGGGGTATTAAAGTCTCCCACTATTATTGTGTTACTATTAATTTCCTCTTTCATACTCGTTAGCGTTTGCCGTACATATTGCGGTGCTCCTATGTTGGGTGCATATATATTTATAATTGTTATATCTTCTTCTTGGATTGATCCTTTGATCATTATGTAGTGTCCTTCTTTGTCTCTTTTCACATCCTTTATTTGAAAGTCTATTTTATCTGATATGAGTATTGCGACTCCTGCTTTCTTTTGGTCTCCGTTTGCATGAAATATTTTTTTCCAGCCCTTCACTTTCAGACTGTATGTGTCTCTTGCTTTGAGGTGGGTCTCTTGTAGACAGCATATATAGGAGTCTTGTTTTTGTATCCATTCAGCCAATCTTTGTCTTTTGGTTGGGGCATTCAACCCATTTACATTTAAGGTAATTATTGATAGGTGTGGTCCCGTTGCCATTTACTTTGTTGTTTTGGGTTCATGTTTATACAACCTTTCTGTGTTTCCTGTCTAGAGAAGATCCTTTAGCATTTGTTGAAGAGCTGGTTTGGTGGTGCTGAATTCTCTCAGCCTTTGCTTATCTGTAAAGCTTTTGAATTCTCCTTCATATCTGAATGAGATCCTTGCTGGATACAGTAATCTAGGTTGTAGGTTATTCTCTTTCATTACTTTCAGTATGTCCTGCCATTCCCTTCTGGCCTGGAGGGTTTCTATTTGATAGATCAGCTGTTATCCTTATGGGAAATCCCTTTGTGTGTTATTTTGTTTTCCTTTGCTGCTTGTAATATTTGTTCTTTGTGTTTGATCTTTGTTAGTTTGATTATTATGTGTCTTGGGGTGTTTCGCCTTGGGTTTATCCTGTTTGGGACTCTCTGGGTTTCTTGGACTTGAGTGGCTATTTCCTTCCCCATTTTAGGGAAGTTTTCAGCTCTTATCTCCTCGAGTATTTTCTCATGACCTTTCTTTTTGTCTTCTTCTTCTGGGACTCCTATGATTCAAATGTTGGGGCGTTTCACATTGTCCCAGAGGTCCCTGAGGTTGTCCTCATTTCTTTTGATCCTTTTTTCTTTTTTCCTCTCTGCTTCATTTATTTCCACCATTTTATCTTCTACCTCACTTATCCTATCTTCTGTCTCCTTTATTCTACTCTTGGTTCCCTCCAGAGTGTTTTTGATCTCATTCATTGCATTATTCATTTTTAATTGACTCTCTTTTATTTCTTCTAGGTCTTTATTAAACATTTCTTGCATCTTTTCAATCTTTGTCTCCAGGCTATTTATCTGTAACTCCATTTTGTTTTCAAGATTTTGGATCATTTTTATTATCATTATTCTAAATTCTTTTTCAGGTAGATTCCCTATCTGAGATATCCCATGGCCCCCAAATTTTCCAGTAGTCATGTATGGATGTGAGAGCTGGACTGTAAAGAAAGCTGAGTGCCTAACAGTTGATGCTTTTGAACTGTGGTGTTGGAGAAGACTCTTTAGAGTCCCTTGGACAGCAAGGAGATCGAACTAGTCAATCCTAAGGGAAATCAACCCTGAATATTCACTGGAAGGACTGATGCTGAAGCTGAAGCTCCAATACTTCGGCCACCTATCTGAAGAACTGACTCATTGGAAAAGATTCTGAAGCTGGGGAAGATTGAAGGCAGGAGGTGAAGGGGAAGACAGAGCAGGAGATAGTTGGGTGGCATCACTGACTCAATGGACGTGAATTTGAGCAAGCTCCAGGAGTTGGTGATGGACAGGGAAGCCTGGCTTACTACAGTCCATAGGGTCGCAAAGAGTTGGATATGACTGAAGTGAACTGATGGCCCAAAAATAATTATTATTTTTATTGGAACCCTCTTCCCAACCCATGGAGACTCATTGAACACATTTTGTAGGATTTGAAGAGATTTTTCACAATTCAGTTTTAGTGGAAAATCAATGATGAAAAGAAATCTAATAGGTTATAAAACTTGAGATTGATCATTTATAACCATCTTCTCTATGTAACCTTCAAATCTTTAAATTTAATTCTGCAGTGTTTTATAAATCATCTTTTCTATCCAGTATAGACAAGGTCTTTTCTTTTTTTTTAATCTTAGCCAAATTTCTATGTGAAACAACAAAAATGATATTGTACTCTGATGTGGTTGGAAAAAAATGTATAGCTTGCTATGCTATGTAATTAGAAGTTTTACACTTAATGTTGAGGGGGGAATAGCACAGAATCTAACTGCAGGGACCTTTTAAGAACTCAGACATCAAGCAGCAGGGGTCCCACAGAACCCTCTAATAAGAAGATGTGGGTCAGGTGAAATGCATTATGTGTTACACATGGACTTCCTCAAAAAAGGAAACAATTCCTGTGAAACAGGATGGAGAATTTTCCAAGCAGACCTTCTGAGCTATGGCAGAATAAAACCTTTCAATCTGTACGTTGTGTGGGAGCAGGCCTGGTGGGCGTAGGCAGTGTATTTGGAAATCCTACCGTGATACTCTTGATGAGTTAGTTGAAAGCTTGCAAACCAACTACAACAGGTAAAAGAAATGATTTTGAATAGTAGATGCTTCAAGAACTTAGAACCTTGTCATTAAAACAAGGTGGTGTAATATTTGTTTTACAATATATTAACATTAAACTTTCCTTCTTTTACAAGCCAGGCCTTTTCATACTGAGACGTGGTCAGTACTTTATTTTTTTAAAGTTTTGTTTATTTGGCTGTGCTGAGTCTTTGTTGCTACACACAGGGTTTCTCTAGTTGCAGCGAGCCGGGGCTATTCTCAGTTGGCGGTATGTGGATTTCTCATTGCTGTGGCTTCTCTCGTTACAGAGCACAGGCTCTAGGGTTCCTGGGCTCAGTAGTTGGGGCCTGTAGGATTGGCAGGTGGATTCTTAACCACTGAACCATCAGGAAAATCCAAGACATGTTGATATACTCTAAATACCCAAATATTACCTGATAGAATTTTTGGACATTTGTCCTACTGTGTTTTTCTTCTCTTTCGGTTCGGTCGCTCAGTCATGTCCAACTCTTGCAACCCCATGGACTGCAGCACGCCAGGCCTCCCTGTCCATCACCAACTCCTGGAGCCTACCCAAACTCATGTCCATTGAGTCGGTGATGCCATCCAACCATCTCATCCTCTCTCGTCCCCTTCTCCTCCCGCCTTCAATCTTTCCCAGCATCAGGGTCTTTTCACATGAGTCAGCTCTTTGCATCAGGTAGCCAAAGTATTGGAGTTTCAGCTTCAACATCAGTCCTTCCAATTATCTCCCAGGACTGATTTCCTTTAGGATGGACTGGTTGGATCTCCTTGCAGTCCAAGAGACTCTCAAGAGTCTCCTCCAACACCACAGTTCAAAAGCATCAATTTTTCTGCGCTCAGCTTTCTTTATAGTCCAACTCTCACATCCATACATGACTACTGGAAAAACCATAGCCTTGACTAGACGGACCTTTGTTGGCAGAGTAAAGTCTCTGCTTTTCAATATGTTGTCTAGGTTGGTCATAACTTTCCTTCCAAGGAGTAAGCGTCTTTTAATTTCATGGCTGCAATCACCACTGCAGTGATTTTGGAGCCCCCAAAAATAAAGTCAGTCACTGTTTCCACTGTTTTCCCATCTATTTGTCCTGAAGTGATCGGACCAGATGCCATGATCTTAGTTTTCTGAATGTTGAGCTTTAAGCCAACTTTTTCACTCTCCTCTTTCACTTTCATCAAGAGGCTCTTTAGTTCTTCTTTACTTTCTGCCATAAGGGTGGTGTCATCTGCATATCTGAGGTTATTGACACTTCTTCCGGCAATTTTGATTCCACCTTATGCTTAATCCAGCCCAGCGTTTCTCATGATGTACTCTGCATACAAGTTAAATGAGCAGGGTGACAATATACAGCCTTGACGTACTCCTTTTCCTTTTTGGAACCAGTCTGTTGTTTGCTTCCTGACCTGCATACTGATTCCCTAAGAAGCAGGTAAGGTGGTCTGGTACTCCCATCTCCTTCAGAATTTTCCACAGTTTATTGTGATCCACACAGTCAAAGACTTTGGCATAGTCAATAAAGCAGAAATAGATGTTTTTCTGGAACTTTCTTGCTTTTTCTTCTCTTTAATCCTCAGTTTTCTCTTTGGCTCATTAACTTCCTTGTTTACATATGGTGGTCTCAGATTAAAATCATTTGGCTCACTTTCATATTTTCCTCTTGAATTGGAACTAATTATGGAGCTAATTTTCAATGTGGATTCAAGATGATGCTGTAAATTTGACAATATGATACTTTAATATTATTAGAATTATATCTATACAATGATAGGCAAATAAATTTAGTGTTTTTGTTTTCATTGTGCATTTAAATCTCTGGGATGGAAGCTGCTGATCCAACATAAAAATAGTTGGAACCTACCTGTGACATCTAGCTTCATCTTCAGAAGATCAGTGACTTAATTTCCTTGGTAATCCATTTCAAACTTTCTTTTGACGCCAGGAAGATGAGTTTTACATTCCTTTTTGTTCTCTTTTATGGTTATAAAAGGACTCCTTGTATACTGTGTACAGAGTGTTGCCTTTGACCTTTCCTATGATAAAACAGGTTTCCTTTTAGATAAGTATACATGAAAACACATCTCTGTTTAAATGCAAAGTATATGGAGAAACTGAATTTAATGCAAAGGAGAAACAAAACATTGAATTGTTCCTGCATGAGCTGACTCTTCTTACAGTGGTATCTGTTACTGGGAATCGAGATAGAATTCTTTATACAGAGCATGCTCTTTTTGTGTTCTTACTCTTTGGTGTAACATTAGCAGGACTACTGCAGTTACATGTTAGAATCTTTTTTAGGGCGTTCAAAAGTTGAACAGTTCTACTTTATCATGAATATATTCCTCTATGTGTATTAACACAATTTTAAGGAAAAGAAGCAAAATGATAATTTATAGATTTTATTTCTCATAAAGAAAATTCACTTCTATGTATATATCTTTCATTACTGATAAAAGTCTTAGGACTTGGAATATAATTAGATTCACAGTTGGGCATTTTGTAATATCGTTTTCCTATGTATTAATACGATTTAGTCATCCCATCCATTTATCCTAAGTAAATTTTAGAGTTTTGTGCATTTGTTTAAATTTCATGCCTTATTTGCCTCAGAAAGGAAAATGGATTTAAAAGCTAAAATATTACTGTTTGTAGTTTAAATCATAATTGTCATATTTTTGTATGGTTTTTTATGAATCTTTTTTCTCTTAATTATCTCAGTCATGTCCATGGTATCATGGAGTTTACTGAAACTAGTAAACTCTTTCCATTTGAATTTGTGTCTTGTAGCTTTTTGTTACATTAGAACCCAAATAATTGTCCATACAAGATACGGTATTGCTGATACATGCCTGAAGGCATTCTGTTTTGAGTAAAGCCTATGAGTTTTCATTTAGAATCAGCATTGATAAGCCCGTACCTCTACCTGTCCGTCTAGAATTGATGAAAATAATTATGGCAAATAGAGTGGGTTGCAGAAAAGGCCTTAGAGCATATATTTAATGTATGATGAAAGTGAAAGTAAAGGTAGCTCAGTCATGTCTGACTCTTTTGTGGACCCCATGGCAGCTATATGCTCAGCATCTTATGTGCACTCCTCATTCAGGCCTCAGTGCACCCCTGTGACATAAGTACTAGTTTCATCTACATTTTAGAGTCTGGGACCAGTGAGAAATAACACCTCCTGGCTAAAGCATGAATTCTGTTCACTGAGCTTTTACATACTTCTGTCCCTTAGGAAAACAAACTATTATACTAGGGTGAACTAGAGACTGAAAGAGGGGAGAGGTGTGTGCAGAGGAGACGGTATTGGAATTAAAAGACAGAATGTATATTAGACTTAGATGAAATGAAAATGTACTCTAGGCTTGGGAAAAGAGTAAGCAAAAAGAGATGTGGGATGTGAAACTCTGTGCTGTATTTGGAGAATAATAGTTGGTTCATGATGGCTGAACTGTATTCATTGTGCTAATAGATAAGATGGAAGCAAAAATTGGGATTAGATACAGCACCAGCTGGCATAATCATTTCTGCTCTGACATCTCACTATATTATGCTTATTTTGATAAGCTATGCATGCTTATCTTGAATGAAAGGCTCACCATGGGCATCCAGGTCATGAATGCAAAGCCTGCTCATGGAAGTGAAACAACCTTCTTAAGAACTTTCTCTCTGAAGCTGTGATGAAACTTAGTACAGAGTATTAGAAGTTGAGTACTGTCAGTATTTTTCACAGTCAAACCTTGTTTAAAATAGTAGAAAAGGAAAGAGGATGTGGGAGGATCTAGGGTCAGGGATGTTCCTTACTTTGCACTTACACTAATCCAGGACTACGAAGTTTAAATGACCAGTGTTGTGTGGACTATAGTGTCAGTCATCTTTCTAGGCTTCTGTTTTCACAGGAAACATAGGAAGTGTATATATTTGTATGGAGATTCCTTCTGTGCAGCTTATATGGTTAAAATTCACGTCGTTGGGCAGCACGGAGGAATAGAGGAAGAAGCAGGTCAAGGATGAATAGGACTAGCAGATATTGTACGTGACATAAACACACTGAAACCTCAGCCAGAATGTTAGGGTTTAATTCCTGTTGCCAGCTTCCTGAAGTCACAACTAATCCTAAAGTTTGAACAGTTCACACAGCAGTATTCCAGAAGGGTGGGGCGGGGACAGTGAGAACAGTCACCCCAGGCCAGAGCAGGCGTTTGACCACTGAAGTGGTCTAGAACTGCCTGCATCTGACGATGATGGAGAGGAATTTGACCAAGTCCATTTTATTATGTTTGAACTCTGCGGACAGTGCACCCTCTTTTTGCTGTGCTGAGGCACACTCTAACCTTCTCCCCAGACACACACCCTGAAGCTTCTCTTAATTTGCAGCATGGCCGCAGGTGGCCCACACGTGGCCCGCAGGTGCCTGCCTCCTGCTGTGAGGACCTCACAGCTTCTTCCGGGAGCTGGCAGAATGTCTCTCCTGCTTCTGTTTCTTTGGCCAACAGTGGCACCTAACCAGACCATGATGTCAGTGGGGCTCAGGAGTAGACCCCTGCCCCACAGAGGTACTGCAGATCCCATGACAACGAGCTGTGATCATCCTCTCACAGGGAAGCACAAGGAATTGACATCGACCGTACTATCTACCACCCTGGGATACTGTGGGGCCAGGTAATGTCACAGAGTTTCAGTTTGTTTAAAGGATATAAAGAGTCTTAACCTAGAAATGAGGAATTTTTGACCATCAGGTTGATTTTTGATATAATATGAACATCTACCATTTTTTTAAAAGCCAGATAATCATTTTTCTTGAATTTTGTAGGTATCCCTGTGCCTAGAGTAACAGCTTGTGTTAGCGGTTTCCTTCATGATATACAGTAGTTAAAGGGGCAAAGAGCTTTTCTTGGCCCAGTTTTTCAGAGTAAACAAGAGAAACCAGAAGTTATCCTAGATGTCCAGGCCCTTAGGCCTGAGGGATGAATTCTTTGGCATAAAGCAGTGGAGAAGGCTGGAGGGATCCCTGCAGTGAGTGGTATAGTCATAGCAATACGGAGAAAAAGAATCCAACCAGTGTTAATATGAATCATCATAAAGATTGCACCGAACCATATCGAAGACTTTCCTTCCATTGCCTGGTTTTGCTCACACATTTAGAGTGTATGTTTCTGTGCGGAAAGAATCTTGAAGGGCTTTGCTTGTGTATTTCCTACTCTGACTTCGCCGCTGACACAGCACAGGTCAGCACACAGCAGTGAGCTGTTGTTGGGGACCTGGGACTGCTGCATGTTCGAGCAATCATGGGAGAGTAAGAAAAAAGGCCACTCTCCTACCTACTTTAAAGAGCATTTTTTAAAACAAATTGTTTACTGGGCTGCATCAGGTCTTGGTTGTGGCAGGCAGAATCTTTTGTTGTCATTGTTGCAGTGTGGGGGCTCAGTAGTTGCTCCACCGCATACGGGAATCTTAGTTCCCTGACCAGGGACTGAATCCGAGTCCCCGTCATTGGAAGGCGGTTTCTTAACCACTGGAGCACCAGGGAATTCCCTACTTGAGAGCATTTGATACCTGATTTAAAATCTTATTTCTGTGCTCACTTCGGCAGCACATATACTAAAATCTTATTTCTTAGTGGGTCCCAAATTATTTTCCTTAAGTAGTTAATGAGCAAAGTCAATATGGAACATATAATAAAGTGATTTTTAAAGCAAATTTTTACTTAAAGTTTAAAGGGAAATTATATCCCGGTTAACTGTGTGTGTGTGTGGAAGGACTCCTAATAACACTATAAAATGATGTAATTTATATGTGCGTGATCGTTCCTGAAAATAGATAAGGTTCTCAGGGGTTCTTTGATTACTCATGACAGCAGATTGCTCTTGATAATGATGAAGGGTATAATAAATAAGCTTTAAAGACCTTTCTGGTAATGAGCTACATACTTACATCTAGCTAATGCATTGAACACGGGCCTTCCTTATATTTCCGTAGGTATTTTAGAAGCATAGCTAATGTTACAACATTTTAAAAGGTTTATGGTGGACAGACAGAGCTACACAAAAAAGAGCTATTCATTTCACGACTCTAGGATATTAGATAGTCCCATTACACCTCAGGGTTTTGTTTTGTGGTTTTTTCCTGTTCTCTTATAGTACTTTACTGGTTAAGGAAAGTTGGGTGAAGCCAGATAACTTTAAAAGCTATATTGTTTATCAGTCTCTGTTGACCAGTAAATTGGCTGAGAAGGAGTTGTTTGCTATAACATTCCTGTGATTAAAGCATCCAATTATATTTAACTAATGTAGAGGACTACTTTTAAAATAAAATTAATGTTGATAATAAATCAGAATTTAAAAGTATTGCTAATTAAAATATTTGACTCTTATGTTTAGATTCTCTTGTGGGAGTACCTTAAAGAGTTTTGGATGCAGTACACACTGAAATTTTCTCCTAAGTCCTGCAACTGGGGAAAAAAAATGCTCACAGTTATCCTTGCTGCCTTAGATAATTTGGAATTACATCATTGGAATCTATTTATTTGCAACTCGGCAGTTTTTTGAGGATGGGGGATATGTGTGTTTGACTTTTATTTTAGAAAGTAATTTTAAGAGAATTTTGATAATATTCATGGAACATATAGGAACATATTTTTCTCTCTTCCACTAGATTGTGATGTCTTTATGTCATCTAATAGGCTTGACAGGTATTCAAAACATTATGGGATGTAGGTAGTTATATGGGGAAAATACGTTAAATATGCAGTCTAAAAACTATTGCCACATTTAAGTCGTAGATACTGAAAATCTAAGAGTAGAATCCTCTTCATATTCTTCACATTTATACAGTTTTTACATAAGAGTTCTGTTTTATATTATCCTTTCTAATTAAATCATTTCCTTTATGTGCAATGAAAAAAATTTGGCAGTTATATCTCACTAAAATATCTTGTCTTGAGGTTGAAAAGGACTCTTTCTCAATTAATGGAATTCTACACTTGCTGTTCAAACTTGCTTTGCAGATATGAAATATATGTAATATTACCATATCGCCAAAATTACTACATGGGCCAGCCTACTCCAGGTCTTACACAGGGAACCTTGTTTAGAAGTGTTGAAGTTAAATAAATTGGTAAAAATGAGTGTTGGAATTTGTAATTTTAAACCAAATTAGAGAGTTAAAAGTTTGGAGTTCAGCATGAAGCACTTTAATGGGAATAGAAGGTGGCTTTGTAACTTGTCCTGATTTCATCTATAAACATTTAAACATTACATAAATTTAAACAAGCTTTAACTAAGAGATCTTTTTCTACAGTAATCTAAAAAGCATTGTAAACACTCAAAATAAGCAAGCCAACAATCAATTTAGAAGACTGTTTTTAATTTATGGATGAAAACTTTTGAAATGTTTTCCTTAGAATTTATTGTAATCTTTTGTGGTTTTGGTAGGGGGGACTTTGTGTTTTTCTCCCCCCTCCCCCCGTAGTATAAACACATCTTAAAATCAGTGATATGAGTTAAGAACAATTAATTCGTAAGGCGTTTGGCAGATTAGCTATTAGTATATCACTGAAACCAAAGGAGCAAAACAAGATTTTTTTTCTCTTAGTCATTCAAGACACAGTTTGCTTCACTAGTAATGACAGTTATAGTTGATGGTTTTATTATGTGGAACCTGACCACTACCACTGGGTTGTATTTTAAGAGGAAAAAGGAATTTCTGTTTTGTTAGTTTACCTCTGAGGGTTTTTCGTTGTCTCCTCATAGTGTTTTGAGATACTTGTTTCAACTTTTAAGCGTCAAACAAGAAATTCTCTAAATTCCTTTTTGGAAATCCTCCATTCTGACATCTTTGCCATAATCTCCTTTCACCTGTTTCCATATTTTACCTGACAGACTCTCCAGCTTTGATCACCTTTAGTCCTCATCGCCTTTTTCTGCTGGCCTGTAAGAGGCCTACGACTGGCAACCACTGGATGTCCTAGTGTCAAGACAGCCATGTGCTCCACTTGGGTTTTTAACCGTCACCTCCAAACTGCGTGCTTATTCTTCCGTCAGAGCTGGTTCCCCTAACCACTCCCTGTCTCTCACGGTTCTCCTTCCTGTTCAGCTCTTCCAGTTTTCCTTGTGCTGTGCTCATTCACATGTTTCTGCCTTTGATGATTCCATTCTGGCTAGTGAGAATTTCCTACCCTCTTCTCTCTCTCACATGAGAGCCAGAGTACCTTCTTTGTAAAATTTACTAAGGTGATTAAAGACATCATTATACCCCCAGATATGTCAAAAGAAGGCATATTTACTACATCTTAGAGCATTGGGGGAAAAATATATTCTCTAAATCATGGGTCGGTAAACTGTGGCTCACGGGCTAAATCAAGCCCTACACCTATTTTGTGAAATATTTATTGGAACACAACCAGCTGCTTTTGTTTATTATATTATCTTGCTGTGTGCATTGTCTTATCTTGCTACCTTATGGCCAGTGAAGCCTAAAATATTTACTCTCTGGCCCATCACAGAAAAAATTTGCCAACCCTTACTCTAAGTGAACACTTGTTAAACCAGAGTACACCAGGATTTTTGCCCAGGCGTCATCTGATCTTTCTATATTAGGCCATGCCTGTTCAAACAAGAATTAAGCACAATTCTGAAGCCTAAGTTGTTTATGTGTTTATAACCAGAGGCAAGAGATAAGCAGTGAATGTTTTATTAAGTCTACTTTAATTTTCTTTTTTTTTTTTTTTACATAAGCATAGTATTTTTTTATTTGTAGCACTTGAAACTTAGAGATGAGGCATCAGGTAGTTAATAAATTCTTTTCACACCCCCTTATTTTCTGAAATCTTTAATGTCAGAGAATTTGATGCCAACATTTTCCTCTGACTAGAACTGGAATCTTCCTTGTTCCCCCAAACTTTATAAACGGTGGCAGTTTCCCAAAACTTCACTTTGTAGGAAGATTTAAAAGATGCTTCATTTATATTCTCTGCCACCTCTTAACCCCAAAAGATTCTTTTGTTTGTTTAAGAAAAACATTATGCCCATTCCTTCTACTTAGGTCACAGTTTTCATTAATATTTAGAAATTTTGAAGTAAGGTGTTAAAACTCATTTCAAACTCTGCCTGATCACTTACTAGAAACAAAGGTTGAAATGCAGTAGGTGGCGAGTAGGAAGAATGACTTTGTCTTTGTCTTGTGCCTCCAAACCCTTCCCTTTGCATAAAATCTCATCTACAGCTGTATACCTTTTCCTCCGCCAGAGTTTCAGTGACTGCTCCTCCACAAATTCCAACAGGTGTTCTCAAGGGGACAATTGAAAAAAGAAAGGAAGAGTTGGAAACAGTTAAGGGGGCGAAAGCTTATTCTGGAATACATTTAGAGATATTTGCAATTAAGGTTTGGGAGTGGCAAAGGAAGCTAAGGAATAATAATAACAATAGTCTCAATGCTATTAAATGCTCCCTAAATCTGAGAGCCAACACTACAATGCTAGCCTTGATATAAAGGTGATTGTAGAGCTAAGGCTCTACTGGTGATGTATTAGAGAAAGGAAAGCATTTTAAGAAATACTCTTCAGACTAGGTTAAATGAACAGATTTAACCCAAGAATCAGGTAGTATCTGTAGTACCAAACTACAAACACCTTTTTCCTTTGCCTCAGTGATCCTGCTCTGGAACTCTGTCCTACAGATAAAACTGTTCATGTCCTGTAGATGACTGTTCACGCATGAAATCACATGTTCCAGTTTATTTGGTACAGCAGTGGTTATGGTAAAACGTTACCACCATCCAAGTATCCAGCAGTAAAGGACTGGACTGTAAAATCAGAAAGGCATTGAAAGTCCAACCAGATGAAAGTGTGGTCCCTGACAGGTGTGCTGTCTATAAAATGATACTGAGTGCAGGAAAAGGGGACCCTAAAAGTTGGTACCAAGGGATGGTAAAAGGGAAATAATTGGACATTACCAGATCTACATTATAAAGGAACAGATTTTTTTTAATTATTTTATCATTTAATACATTAAAACTGTGTAGGGGCTTGTATGTATTGCCTTGTTTTGATTCCCATACTCATTTGATACCTGCTCCCCATTGAATGGAACATACTCTTAAGGTGCTCAGACATGGTTAAGTGAGAACTACTTTAACTGACACTGAAGAGTTTATTCCTTCATCTCTGAGATAAGGGCAAGATGATTAGGACAAAAGTTATTTACTGCATTTCTTAAAAAATTTGTTTCTATGGAGAAGTAGCAATTTAAATTCTATTTAACATTTATATCCCACTTTTTAAAAAATTGAAGAATAGTTGATTTACAGTGTTGTATTTCTGCTGTACGGCAAAGTGATTCAGTTATACAAATACATATACTCTCGTTCATATTCTCTTCCATTATGGTTTGCTACAGGATGCTGTATATAGTTCCCTGTGCTGTAAAGTAGACCATGTTGATTATTTATTTTAAATACAGGCTCCTAATTTATCCCTCCCCCACCCCCTCCCCACTTTGGTAATCGCAGGTTTGTTTTCTATGTGAGTCTGTTTCCATTTTATAAATAAGTTCATTTTTTTATATTTTAGATTGCACATATAATTGATATCATACAGTATTTGACTTTCTAGTGTATTTCACTTAGTATGATAATCTCTAGGTCAGCCTGTGTCGCTGCACATGGCTTTATTTTATTCTTTTTTTATGGCTGAGTAATATTCATGTGTGTGTGTGTGTGTGTGTGTGTGTGTGTGTGTGTGTACATGTACCACATCTTTGTTTCTCTCATGTCTTAGCTATTGCAGATAGTGCTGCTGTGAACATAGGGGTTCCTTTATCCTTTTGAACCATGGTTTTCTCCAGATATCTGCCCAGGAGTGGGACTGCTAAATCATATGGTAGCTCTGTTTTTAGCTTTGAAAAGAATCTCCATACTTTTCTCCATAGTGGCTGTACCAATGTATATGCCCACCAACAGTGTACAACCGTTCCCTTTTCTGTGCACCCTCTCTAGCATTTGTTACTTGTAGACTTTAATGATGTGGCCATTCTGACCTTTGTGAGGTGATACCTCATTGTAGTTTTGATTTATTTATTTACTTTTTGAATTGTATGAGGTGTTTGGATATTTTGGAAATTAAGCCCTTGTCAGTTGCATCATTTGCAAATATTTTCTCCCATTCTTCAGGATGTCTTTTTACTTTGTTTATAGTTTCCTTTGCTGTGCACAGCTTAAGAGTTTGATTAGGTCCCATTTGTTTATTTTTACTTTTATTTCTCTTGCCTTGGGAGACTGAAGAAAACATTGCTATGATTTATGTCAGAGTGTTTTTGCCTATGATCTCTTCTAGGAGTTTTATGGTGTCATGTGTTATATTTAAGTCATCAAGCCATTTTGAGTTTGTGTGTGGTACTGAGGTGAGTATTCTAAGTTCACTGATGTATATGTGGCTGTAAATCAAGTGTGTGGGTTTATTTCTGGACTCTGTATTCTGTTCCATTGATCTGTATGTCTGTTTTTGTACCAGTACCATGCTATTTTGATTACTGTAGCTGTGTAGTATTGTCTGAAGTCTGGGAGGGTTATGCCTCCAGCTTTGTTCTTTTTTCTCAGGATTGCTTTGGCAGTTCTGGTCTTTAATGGTTACATATACATTTTAGGATTCCTTGTTCTAATTCTGTAAAAAATGTCATAGGTAATTTGATGGGATTGCTTTAAATCTGTAGATTGCTTTGGGTAGTATAGAGATTTTAATAATTCTTTCCACCCAGGAGCATGGAATGTCTTTCTGTCTCTTTAAATCATTTTCAAATTCCTTCATCAGTGTTTTATAGTTCTCACCATATGAGTCTTTCACTTCTTTGGCCAGGTTTATTCCGAAGTATTTTATTACTTTGATGTGATTTTAAAAAGGATTTTTTTTTTTTACTTTCCTTTTTTGATATTTCATTATTAGTGTAAAGAACTGCAACAGATTTCTGTATGTTAATTTTGTATCCTGCTATATTGTTGATTATTTATCAGTTCTAAAAGTTTTTATATGAAATCTTTAGGGTTTTCTACATATAATATGTCATCTGCATATAATGACCATTTTACTTCTTCCCTTTTATTTTGAATCCCTTTATTTTTCTTGTTTGATTGCTGTGGCTAGGACTTTCAATACTATGTTGATTAGAAGAGCTGAGAGTGGACATCCTGGTCTTGTTTCAGATTTTAGTGGGAAAGCTTTCAGCTTTTCACCATTGAGTTTAATGTTGGCTGAGAGCTTGTCATAAATAGCTTTTGTCATGTTGAGATATGTTTCCTTTATACCTACTCCTCAAAAAGGAATCAAGATGGTATAAAGGGAAGCTTGGGAAACTTTTGCTCTCTGATGAGGTTTGTCCGAGTGAACACAATTATAGGCAGATGCTTGGACCAGATATACGAATAGAGGAAAACAATTAGAGCCTATATTCTAGTTTCATGTTCGTTAAGTGTAGAATTTCATAATGGTTAAAATATGTGGAGTCAAGCTTTGTGAAGAGTCCAAGATAACATTGAATTTTGTGCTTATTTTTGGTAAGTTGTAATGTGGTTTACTTTTAAAGAAATTCATCATGATAGAGAGTGAGTTTTATAGGAAAAAGAAACCTGCCTTTTGGATATTTCCTTTAATAAAAGTTAAAATTCTGAACATTCAGAAGTTATTATTGATCTGTCCCTAGGTCATTGATATAACGTGCTTCCTAAAGTAACAAATTTCAAATGAATTCTTATGTAATTGTTATCATATCTCTGGATTTAATTTTTAGATATTTGAAAACTAGAGTATATTTTGTCATTGTTCATTAGATATTACTATAAAACAAAAAATGTCATTAATTTTTACAGATTCAGTTTTATAGTAATTACTTATACAGTATTAGACTTTTTCAAGAGTTATATAAAACTATATGTCATTCTCACAGCAGTTCTCTGTGGTTGAGGTAGTATTGCCATTTTCCAGAGGTAAAGTTAAGGCCCAGAGAGTCATACAGCTCTGATATAAATATTAACATAACTCACAGTATTTTGATTCCTGATGTCTTCATTTCTCTAGCCTTGTGTTTATTTTGTTTTTAATGTCATAATATTGCAGCTTATTGATAGCATGTTTTTTTATGTTTTCAGGATATGGCTTTAGTTGCCCCTGAGGCTCCTTCAGAACAAGCCAGAAGAGTTTTTCAAACTTATGATCCAGAAGGTAAAATATTTTATTTTTTACTAGCATTGTTTTATATGTTTATATATTTGAAATACATTGATCCTTTCCTGAGTTTTATTTTTAAAGAGTTGTTGGATTACTGAATGAAATCTATCTTGTACTAGTTGAAAATTTTAAATAAGAAACAGTGGAAATGAGAACCAAAAAAAAAAAGTGATCATCATATTCTCACATGGTAGAAGGGTTTTGTTTCACATGCTACTTAAGTATGGTTACTTGAATCTTGACTTCTGATGGTATTAAACAGGGAAAGATACTACTTCTGATTTAAACTTTCCAATAAGCAATACAGTATGATTTATCTCTAGTCACCATGCTGTACATCATATCCCATGACTCACATTATAACCGAAAGGTTGTACCTCTGACACCTTTTACTCCTTTCACCTACTCCCCCACCCCTTGCCTCTAGCAACCACCAGTCTGTTCCTGTATCTATGACCTCAGTCTTGTTTAGATTGCACATATAATTGGGATCATATGGTATTTGTCTTTGTCTGATTTACTTCACTTAGCATGATGCCCTCAAATTCCATCCATATTGAGGCAAATAGAAAGATTTCCTTCCTTTTTATTGGCTGAATAATACTCCATTTAGTGTATATACCACATTTTCTTTATCCATTCATCCACTGATGGACATTTAGAGTGTTTCAGTATCTTGGTTTGTAAACAATGCTGCATTGAACATGAAGATGCATCTCAAGTAGTGTTTTCTCTTCCTTCAAATAAATGCCCAGAAGTGGAATTGCTGAATGATGTGGTAGTTCTCTTTTTAACTTTCTGAGAAACCTTCATACTGTACTCCCTAGTGGCTGTACCAATTTACATCCTCACTAACAGTGCACAGGGGTTCCCTTTTCTCCACATCTTCTTGAACACTTGCTATTTCTTACTGTGACTTTGATTTGCATTTCCCTGATGACTAGTGGATGTTGAGTACTGTTTCATGTACCTGTTGTATATAATCAGTATATCTTCATAGGAAAGTGTGCATTCAGATCCTCTGCCTCTGTTTTAATCATAGTGTTTGGGGTTTCTGTATTGAGTTCTGTGAGTTCTTCGCATGTTTTGTATAGTAACCCCTTATCAGATGTGAGATTTGCAAATATATTCTCCCATTCAGTAGGTTGCCTTTTCATTTTCCTTTGTTACACAGAAGCTTTTTAGTTTGATACAGTCCACTTGTTTATTTTTGCTTTTGGTGTCACATCCAAAAGAAATCAATGCCAAGAGTGTCATGGAGCTTACCACCTGTGTTTTCTAATAAGTTTTAAGGTTTCTGGTCTTACAGTCAAGTCTTAACTCAAAGTGGATCAAATTACATGTGTGGTGTAAGACAAGTGGTCCAGCTTTCCCAGTACCACTTGTTGAAGAGACTGGTCTTTATTCATTGTATATCACAACTCCTGTGTTGTAAGTTAATTGACCATTTATGTGTAGGTTTATGTCTGGACTCTATTTGTTCCATTGATGTGTGTGACTGTTTTAGGTCAGCACCTAAAAACAGGGCAGGGCACCTGGGGGACTAGACCTTCTGGGAGGAGATGCAGGAGCAGCGTTGATGAAGACAGTAGGAGACCACTGCAGCAGGGGCAGCACGTGGCCGCCCCGCAACTGTTGGGGAGGCCTGCAGGGGTTTTCCCTTTTCCCCCAGGTGGTGAACTTCCTCCCAGGGCAACCCTCCTGGTGTCAGGCTGCTCTTGGCTGGGGGATGGGTGGACACAGATACTTCTTAAAAAGTGGTGTACTTTTCCACACCACTATCCTCAATATGTTTTGGAACTCTCTGGGGTTTTTGCTGCTGCTTCATAGCCCAGTGCTATCCTTGGGCTGTTTTCTTCTGTTTGTAGTTGTTTGTCTTATTGGGTTTTTGTGTGGGAGACATGAGTTGGGGTCTCCAAGCCCTCCATCGTGCTGACATCACTCCCCAGAATATTTCTGTGTAATTGTGCAAGGAAATACAGAAGAAAAACCATCTTTATGGTTTGTTTTTGAGCCAGATCTTAGCTTCTCTACCACACTAACAAAGGTTGTTTTGAAAAGTTCATTGATAGATAGACAGATATCACTCTTAGATATCACTTTGTTTTCCACTGTATTGTTAGCTAGGTGATTTTGATCACCTTTGCATTTATGTACCTTAGTTAGGTGATGGTCACGACTCACTCACTGACTTTTCCAGGATAACCTTAAAACTGAGTCATGCCTTCTATCCCCTTGTAAATTACCATATAGGAACCTACATTTTTGGATGAGTCCTTATCAACTGCTGAATGCATTCAGTTGTTTTTATAAATTGATTTTCTTCTGCCTTGAAATTTTTTGTTCTTGGAGATGTACTCTTTTAATCTCTAAAAATTTCAGTCATACAAATCTAGGAATCTTGGTAACCCATATAACTTTAGTTACCTTTCAGTCTATAAGTCTGCTTTCTTATGTATCATATAATAGCCTATTTAAGAGTCCTTATGAATATTAAATGAATAATGTTGTGTAAAGCACCTGCAGTGCTTAACATGTAGTAGGTATTTTATAAATGTGATTCCTTTCTCTCTACACCTCAAGTTAATTGGTGCTGGTACTGGTGAGTTTCCATACAGTTAGTTTCTTCCACTGTGCCTTTTATTAACTTGGAAAAAAAAAATTTCTTTCCTCTTGGAATTAATAATCTTTTAAACTTCCAGTAACATTTCATTCTAGGTCTTTAGAAGTGAAAGTAATTTACATCTTTATATTTTCCCACCACTGAATGAAATCAGTTTTATAGTATTAATAAGTTAACAGCTTCAACTGGAATCACTGGTTATGTGTAGCACATTGAACTGTGTCGTGGAGGGTGACAAAAATAAGCATCCTCTTACCTCTTTGAATCATTTGATGGAAAAGATGGGAAATAAATAATTTATGTTCCTAAATGCTTTTAGTATCTTTTGAGTTGGGATCAAACTTAATAGAGTTTTTGGAAACTGTGGCAAGTTAAAATGAAAATAAGATTGACATAAATAAGGTTAAAAGAAATGTGATGGACATGAACTGAGATTAGCTAGAAAGCCATCAAGAAAACCTGAGGGGGGAGGGTCACGCTGGCAAATGGAAGCATAAAGAAAAGAAAGTGATATCTGTGAACATAAGGTAGGAAATAGCAATTTACATGCAGGCAGTAGCCAGCAAAGCGTTTGACTTGAGTGCAAAGACAAGGCACAAGAAAAATAATCGTGTAGCATTTACTAAAGTGATGCCAAAGGTAAGAAATTAATGGTCAAGGCTTGGATTTATGGGGTTTTTCTTTTCCTTCTCTTTCTTTGATTGGGATATAATTGCTTTACACTGCTATCTTAGTTTCAGCTATGTATACATATATCCCCTCCCTCTTGCACCAGGGCAGGAATAGAGATGCAGACATAAGAGAATGGACTTTTTATACAGGGGCAGGGGAAGGAGCCAGGGCGGTGAGGCAGGGGGACGAATAGAGAGTAGCATTGACATATATACACTATCATGTGTAAAATAGCCAGCTAGTGGGAGGCTGCTGTCTAGCACAGGATGCTCAGCTCAGAGCTCTGAGAGGATTTATGTTTTAAAGAGCTATATTTCAGAGAACGAGTCAAGCAATTTTCTGTTACGTACCTTCCTCTTAAGGATTTAAGGTATTTGTTTTGTTTTTTCCCTCCCATCTCTCACCCCTCTTCTAGATGTTTGCCTTTTCTATACCTCACATCCCAGTGGAGAGTGAGTGTGGAGTGGTATAGACACATATACATGTAAATGCCTGCTCTATTTCAGGACATTTTAGGTGACATGTTTCTACCCGTATTGATAGTAATCACTGTGTGAGAGGTAGTTTCCTTCTGGAATGGAATACATTATAGGATGGAGTAGGTAAGATGACTTGACAGATGAACTGGGTATCTTCCCAGGGTTTCCAGTCAGGTCTTTATAGTGCTGTGTAATTTTGATTTGAATTGATGGTCCAAGATATCAAGCATACTCTTATCCCAGTGTAACCACCATCACAAACCACTCTCACCTCAAACATATGGCTTTTTTGTACTCAGCCTTTTTGGATACCTATATTTTTCTTTCCTTAGTGAGAAACTGAGACCTGAAATTCTAAGTGAATGAGTTTCTTGAGAAATGTGCACAGAAAGTATCAGAATATTTCAGGAGATAACCGAACATAATATTTTAGGAGATGATGAACAAAGGTGTAGAGAAATGCCTTTAGAATAAGGAGTATCACAACCATAGGAGATCTGGACTTGAAAAGCCTAATGTTATTTAGAAGGCGAGTTTTCTTTTTGTTTTGTTTTTTTAAAGGAAGGAACCATCAGGAATACAAAGATACTAAAACTAAAGTTTAGTGTCTACAGTCACAAGTAGTAGATTTGTTTGCTTTTTATAATTTCAATTTTTTCCATCATTAATGAGGTAGCAGACTCCATTTGGTTTTACTAAATTACAAGGAAAATTAGACTATCTTATTGTCAATACAAAAACACAATTTATGATCAGTGGTGGTTTTTCTGAATGGAGTCCTAAGGAATACATAGGAAAATAAATTTGTTATGTTTTTTAATTAGAGAAAATTATTAATTATATAAAGTAGTTTTCATCTATATAGTTTTATGTGGGACAACTTAGCAGGACTATAATCTGAATAGTTAAGAAGTAAACAAAACTTGTTCAGTCATCTTAGAAAAGCTGTCTCTTTCTGTTACTTACCTTCAGTTCAGTTCAGTTGCTCAGTCGTGTCCAACTCTTTGCAACCCCTTGGATTGCAGCACACCAGGCTTCCCTGTCCATCACCAGCTCCTAGAGCTTACCATGGAGAAAATGAACTCCACTTTCTCATTTGAGTATCACTGTTTATTGTTTAGCTATATAGAGTCCACTCTAGGAAGTTGGATTAAATATAGAAAATTCTTCATTTTTAGTCACAAACTAAACAGCTAACTTACTAATTTGATCCCCACCCCCACCCCCACCATAGTACTCTTTTCTGTATTCTACACCATGTTTAGTTTGTTTTATAACTTTCCCATCACATAAGGTGAAGTGGTTCTGCAAGGTAGGCCAGAAATCAACTACTCATTTCTTTCCAAACTTATAGGTACAGTTCACAAAGCTGTTTTTGGTTGAACCATGGTACCCGAACAGAGCAGTTTATGTAAGTCTAAAGTTAGGATTAGCTTGAATAATTGAATGTCAGAACTGTGATTGAGCAGCTTCTTATGTCAAGCCCTGTGCTGGTCCTGGGGCTGTCTTCCCTGCCGTCCAGGGGCCAGAGAAGCAAAGCAGCAGGGAGACATGGGACAGAAGACCAGGGCAAAAGCAACCATGAAAACGCCCAGACCTTGCCTCAGGGCCAAAGTCACATATTTTCTCCACTAAGGTTCTACTAAATTGTTTATGTTATTAAAGCATGAATAATAATAATAGGTAAAGTACAACATTTAATAATAATTTATTAATTTCTTGAATAAAACCAACAGTGTTTACATTCTCCTCAATTAGATTTCTTCTAGGAAATGGCAACCCACTCCAGGATTCTTGCCTGGGAAATCCCATGGACAGGGAAGCTTGGTGGGCTACAGTCCATGGGGTCACAGAGTCGGGCACAACTTGGTGACTAAACAATAACTAGCTCTCGGTTTTCTCCTCTGTTCCTAAGAAACTTTACTCTTCTTGTCTACAGAGGTTTGAACATGTTACAGCCCCAATGCTGGGTCCTGCCTCCTCTCAAGCTCTCCTCCGCCCGCTTGAACTGACACAGCTCTTCTCCTTCAGCTCTCTGTCAGCTGCAGCCTCTGCTAAGACAGACCTGCCAGGTTCCCCTTGTCTTCCGCAGGTTCTCCCAGTAGGAGTCACAATGGGTGCTTCCTTTTCCTTCATGTCCAGCTCTGACTTCTTATCACTCATGAACTCTTCATTGTACCCAGCAGGTTGTTAGTCACTCCACTGTCTCGTTCCTTCCTGGCACTGCCCAATGCTGTGTCCCTCCTCTCACGCTCTAGGAGCTGGACACTTCTTACCATCTGCTTACTGGTTTTTAAAAAGCAAAACTTTTAAATTTATAAACAAACAGCTTTCCCCCTCCTTTTCAAATGTCTTAAAACACAACTTAACTGTATGTGAATATTGGCTCTGTAGCTGCTCACCAGCTCACTGTCACACACACACAGTGCCCCCTCTCACCTTCCCCATTCTTGTGAGGTAGAACGCCTGCACAAGTCTGTTTTATATTCATGTGGTTAAATTACTGATGCATTCACATAATCCTTTTTCCTTTGGTGCTTCTCAGTTCTGCTCTGTGTGTGTGTGTGTGTGTGCGCGCACACACTCAATCGTGTCTGATTCTTTGCAACCCACCAGCACTGTAGCCCGTGGACTATAGCCCACTGGGCTCCTTTGTCCATGGAATTTTCCAGGCAAGAATAGCTTGAGAAGTCAACAAATTGACTCTCAGGTTTCCTCTGCTGTTGGTATTGAGGTCATCTTATCATTGTGTCTCTATTTCCATATTCTCTGCGGAACCACCCAACTAAATCCTAGATGGCATGAGTTTCATCTGGTTAGACTTAAGGCTTCTTTTTCTAAACAACTTGTCTTGAAATGAATGACTGCTAAAGAATAAAGTAACTTCAAAATCAGTGTTTTAAAAAGGTAATTCCAAATATCCTCTTCTGATCTTGGGTGTATTAAAAAGTCTGTGAGGTATTGAAAAAATACTCTCCAGTCTCTAGTTATACTGTATGTATAAAAAAATAGAGTCACTGGCTTATAGTCACCGCTGTGCTGCATGTTTACAAGCTGTAAATCTGATAGGCCGCTTAAAAAAGTTTCGGAATGGTTAAGTTTTGAGGTAAATGATGTTTGAGTTAAGGAGGTCGTTGTGTTGTTTTCCTGGTTGTTGTTTGTATCTTATACAGCCAGTTAGCTTTTTCTGAGGATGGGAGCGGAGTCTCAGTTACAGTAAGAAGAGATAAGGCTGCCTGCCATTCATTCAGTGCATCAGAAGAATATTGTAATACACACTGCCTGTGTCGAGTGATACATGTGATGACCCATAAACACAGAACTGTTTCTGTCTGCCAGTGACCTGATAAAGCCTGTTTTACATTTGGAGAGGCTAAGCTTTTAGCTGTGACCTAACTAAGCAAAATGAGTGATTTTTGTCTACCTTTCGAACTCAAGTTAGGCTTACAAAGCTGGAATATTTTCACAGGTGCCTTCAAACAAGTTCTTTATTCTCTATATTGTAAATTATTGGTAACTTGACAAACTGGAATTATTCTAAACCCCCACTTTATAAAATTATGTTTAGGGAAATTTTTAATTATCCTAAATGATTCTCAGCCTTTTAGTCAAGGCCAGTCGGTCTTCATATGAATAAGCATGTGCTTGGCCAGTCGGTCTTCATATGAATAAGCATGTGCTTATGAGGTTTACGAAAAGACTTTAAAAAATCATAACTTCTCTATTTCCTTTCTGGTAGAGACAGTACACACTACATCCAGAAAGAGCAGCTATGCTTTATTTTGTGGTTTGATGACAGAAGCGGGACTTTTGGACACCTCGTTTTCGAGGACAAGATTTTTATTTTTATTATTATTCTAATCCCTGAAAAGGGTATGGTGGTATTATTATCCTATCCCTGAAAAAGGGTATTGTGTTGGAAGCTGATCAAAAGCCAAGACAGTCTTCAGGAATGAGTAAATGGGTAGAGGAACTCAAGCTTTGTACATTTAAGGGAATCAACAACTTGCTTGTTTAAAAGCACTTTGATTTCAGACAGCCCTACAAGCTTTTTTTGTGTGTCATGCTCTATTGCATCATCTGAGTTTGGGCCATTTACCATCCTCATTGAGCCCCAGAAAAGGAGTATTTTCTATGGACTAGTCTTCATCAACATTTGATTCTACCCTGCATCCCAACTTTTTTTTTTTTCCTATTAAATCTTTGGCTTTAAGTCAGGTCTGTTGATTTAAATCAAGAGATATCTTTTCTTGATCTTATATTGTTAGAGATCTAAATAGCAATCAATCATGAACATCCTTTCAAAAAATTACATAACATTGTAAAAAGAGGAATTTATTGGTAAAGGATTATTGGATTTGTTAAAGGGAATTTAAAGGTTTACATTATTTATTGAAAATATACCTAATTAATAAATAGTCGTTATAAACTTAAGTAGAAAAAACTTACATCATTTAAATTTGTAAGCCTGTTTAAGAAGTAATTTGGCTTTAAGGTTTCCTTGGTGTTCTCAGGTAGAAGTCATGTGGTTATTTTTGAAACTAACCTTGAAAATAAATCTTTGCCTTTATGCTCAAGAACACTAACAGAAAAAAAGAACCTAATAATAATAGACATTGTGCCCAAAATAAACTTAATATGCTATTCCTTAACTCTTTGTGTCCCTCTTACTGACTTTTCACTGGCGTCTGTGATCAGCAATAACATTTCTTAAAGTAAACTTTATCTAAATTGTTTCTGTAATATTTTTTCTCAGATAATGGATTCATACCTGACTCACTTCTAGAAGATGTGATGAAAGCATTGGACCTCGTTTCAGATCCTGAATAGTAAGATACATACACAGTGTTATTTAGTGAGGAGGGAGGGAGGGAGGACTCTTACTGCAGCACGTGGCCATTGTCTTCATTAATAATGTACATCATTACATCTATAACTTCTATAAATTTGGGATCTTTATTATCCATGGGAAGATATCTCTCTAGTTAGGTGGACACATCTTTTAATCAAATACATAATATATTGATCAAATATAGGTTATTAAAAATCACCTTTGATCTACATTTCCTTTTTTTTGTCTTCTTCTGAAAGTGTATCTGACAGTGAACAAGCTTTAGCTAACAAACATTTAAGGAAAGGATTCAGCAAAAGCAACCCAAAACATATTGGTATACCCAGTTTTTAGAACTTGATCCTATTCTGTTTTCAGTTAGTTTGGCTATATTTTCTTTGAAAGTATGAAATATGTATAAACATTTGCAAACTAATTACATGTGAAATAATGTCTCAATCTCACCACCTAGAGCTGGGATGGTACCCTTTCTTAGTAGACATAATTGGTGATTCCAACTTAAAGAGGAGAAATTCAGAGACAGTTGAACCAGTCCAATAAATGGTATAATAATAACTACCATATTTCTTCTCAACTGATTACCAAGTGGAGAGCTTTTTGTTTACATTGCTGTACTACGCAAAAGAGACTTGACTCAGATAATTTTGGTTACTAGCAAGTCTTAAGATGGGAAAGGAGAAAAAGGCAGTTATTAAAGTTAGCACAGCTAAGTCAAATTGTTTTTCTAGAAATAGCTGAAAGATTGGACAGTTACTCACTTGGTCCTTTGGTCCAGTCATATTTATAATATTTGATGGCCATAACTAACTGGACCTTATTAAGGATTAACAAATATAGTAAATATGACTGTGTCTTCATTTGTTTCATGTCACAACATGACATATGTATTACTGTATTCTTAAAGTAAGCTAAAGGAAAGCTTATTAAGAAAATCATAAGAAAGAGAAATTTATTTATGATATGTGTATATATTGATTGAAAAATACATGTGTGTGTTTAAGTGGACCCTGGCAATTCAAACCCATGTTATGCAAGGGTCAGCTGTATAAAAAGTTATCTTTATAACCTGAGAGGTAATATGGAGAAAAAAATGTTCTGAGAAGACCATTTTCATTTTTAAAACTCTTTAAACTGCAGTCCACTCTTCACTGCCTTCTTTCTACACATACTTTCAGCAACCTCAGTGACACCAAATGGTAAGGGTTCTGCCAAGCGCTGCTCCAGACTGATCATGGAACAACAATCGTGCCACTTCCTGAAATTCAGTATACTTTATTAGCTCTTTGAGAATTGTCTTACCTTTTTTAACCTTCAGTTTACACTGTCCAAGAATTTTAAGCCTCCACCTCATTTGGTTCTTGAAAGTAAGCTTTTTAGGAGATGTTTTTGATTATCTGATGTACTACTGCCTTTGACACTGTTCCTTTTTCTCTTTAACGTAAAAGAAAAAAATGTTTATTTTTACGCCTAAATGCCTCATTTGGTAGCTAAATTCAGGCATACCTATGAAGCAAAGGGAATGTGCCTTTGGGAGGCTATAGGCCTGCTTTTATGAGCCTGGGTTTTTAAGTAACTTTACCTAATAAGGAACAATATTCCAAAGTCATCATCATAATTTAAATTCTAAATAGTAACAGATTACTCTGGTTTAAAAATAACCAAGTTTTGGCAAATTAGATGTCATTCCTGTGTATTTGTCATTAAGGGTCTAAAAAAGAACAGCTCTCAGGATTTTTGGCAGTCAAATGTGTTGCAGTACCAGTAATTTAATCATGAAAGAAGAAAAATAAGCTTTTTTTTCCTGTGGTATCCACTGTTTTTCTTTTTTCTCTCTCCATAGTATAAATCTCATGAAGAATAAATTAGATCCAGAAGGATTAGGAATCATATTATTGGGTCCATTTCTTCAAGAATTTTTTCCTGATCAGGTAACATAGTTGAAGAAATACATTTATTGTTTTGTTCTATTGGGATGATCATATTATGATTCTTTCAGCATTTTTTTTTCCTACTAAACATGTTCTAACATGCAGATATTAGACTGAGAAAGCAGTATTTGTTATGTAAATACTTGCCCAGACCAAGAGGCTAGAAGGGCATGTGTGTTCCAACACAGTAATGTAAAATTTTGATTAAAGGATAGAGGTGGTGAAAGAGAGTATATACACCAATACAGACACATTGATACTGTTGTCTAAAGGAAGATTCAAATTCAGAAATATGTGGAGTAAAAAGAGAAAGATTCTCTTAATCCCCTCCTTCCCCTGGGTAACTTCTCTCAGGTAACTATTTTCAATAGATTGGTATGTATCTTTAGAACTTTCTCAATGCTAGCAAAGAAGGTAAAGTAGCCTGTAGGTAGTGTGAACTCCTACCAGTGCTCCTGTGTCCCAGGAGAATTTTAGTTGCATTAAAGGAGACCCTTTGAATGGAACTGTGCTGTTTCATGTTGGGACATGTCTTCCACTGGCTGCAACAACCGGAGCTCAGTTAAAGCATCTATACCAGTCTCAGTACGCTCCAGTCACGTCTATGTCACTGGCTAATTCTACAGCCTACCCTTACTTTTCCTGCTGTCAGAGTGTAGGGCTTTACCACTCCCTCAAATTATTTAGCAAGGTGTGTTGTGATCGTTTCATCAGATACCAGCATGGTTTACAGTAAGAATAGCAGGAGCAGCTACCATTTAATAAGCATGTACTATGCATGAGATACTGTGTACCTTCTAAATTGTGTATTATATTTTTCCCCCATTTTGCCAGTGAGGAAATTGAAGATTAGAGAACTTAAAAAATGGCTTAAGGTTATACTGCTAGCACGAGGCCAATTCAGGATCCAGTGTAGGTTGTCTAAGCCCAGAGACAAAGCATTTTAGCGCTGTTACACTACCTTTTGTTGCTATTTATTTTATACCACTTGTTACTAGAACTGCAGTAAAATATTTATTTTGTAAGTTAAAATACATTAACTCTGAAAATCCAGTCAAATCATTTATCTGACTCCTGTATAAATTAAGATGGTTGATATGTCTTATAAAGCTTTTGTGTGGGATACAAAAAACAGCTTAGATTCTCGACATGAAAAGTTAAAAACAATTAAAAATATCAAATTACTGAGACAACTGGAAGTCCAATTAGTATATTTAAGGAAAACTTAAAGTAAGATTTGAACTAGGTCTTGTAAAACAAGAGAAGTTGGGGGAAAAAAAATCACAAATGTGCACAGAGCTGACAACAAAAGGTCTTTTCATGGGAAGATGAGGAATATGCTTGTCTTAGAGAACTTAGAAAGGTGAGTGGTTGGTGACAAGACTGGAAAAGCAGCTTTTAGGTCCTACATTTTTAGGATTCTTGGTTACAAATCCCAGCATGAACTAAACATGAGCAGGAAAGAGTAGCTCAGAATAACTGAGGGATAGAAGAGGTAGCACCTGGAAGGTGGGTTCCAGGAGCTTCTGGGACTGGGCCAAGTCTCATCCCCAGGTGTGACTATTTCACCTTTTAGGTTTTATAGTACTTAAGTACATAAATCTAAGTTTCTTGCTTTGTCAACTGATTCCTTAATCAAAGTCTGTGAAATTAAGAAGCTTCCATTTTACTTTCAATTGCTAGTTAGATTTACAGTTTTAATTGTTGGTTATTTATAATATAGGGTTCCAGTGGTCCAGAGTCTTTTACTGTCTACCACTACAATGGATTGAAACAGTCAAATTACAATGAAAAGGTATGATAACTCAGTTTAACTTGTCTTCACCTGAGTTGATAAAATACAGGCGTATGTACTAACAATGTCTGAGTCCCATAAAACTGCTGCCTAAGCAAGGAGGTTATTCTAGGAGTCTCTTTACTGTCACAGCTTATCTGAGACCTGGACTCAGAGCGTCATTGGAATTTTGGAGCAGTGGTTTCACTGTGACAAGGTAACTCCATCTACATACATGTTGTTACCCTTGATGTGCAAATATTGTAGAATCAAGTTTAGTACACTGAAGTTACTGATCCACTTAAATGAAGAAAGAAGGGATAAGAGGGAGATTTTTTATTTAAAAAAAAAAAAAAACACTATTTGAAAGGATTTAAATTAATAACCATCACAGCGAGCATTTATTGAGGATGTACCTAGAATTGTCATCAACACTTTGTGTTCATCAGCACTTTGTTTTCTCCAAAGTTTCACCCCACCCCATGAACTAAGTGTTCTTGCATATTCTCATTTTACAGTGGAGGAAACTGAGGCACAGAGAAGGAAGCAGCTTACCAAGGTCAGGCAGCCAGGAAACAGCAGAGCTGGAGCGAAGGCTAGGTGTCTCCCTCCGAGCCTGCGGCTCACCCACTGTGCTCTGATCTTTCCTTCTTGAATCTCGGACAAGGGCCCACGGGTGCTTCACTTCCAGATGTACTCACCTGCTCTACAGCAGAAGTTTGGTCTTGCCAGTTCACCCTCTTTGATTAATGAGCTTGGCGACACATAAGATATATCTACTCTGTTTGCATTTATTCCAGTAAGAGTCACAGTAGATATAGCTCATATTAGAAGGAATAAGGCCTACCATGCCTTTTTAATCTGAAGTACCCATGCTGACTTCATGTGTATCTGATATACTGAGGATGGCTACAGAAAACAGATCATCATGTGCATTAGAGCAAATCTAAACCTGCCCCTAAAATTTAGTCTTGTTTTCATAACAAAATATAAATTAGAACTTTTACTAAATTAGGGCCAAACATCTTTTCATAGGAGGATAATTGATTGATACCTATTGTGAAAAATAGAAATTGTCAATAAGAGAACTTGTATGTTCGGTCCTAATGTGTAAATGAGCGCTTCATCTAGATGTAAATTCTGTGTAGCCTTGTCTTAGAAGGTACTTTGTAGTCACAAAGTAGTTACTTGCCTACACAATCCCTGCAAGGTAGATCAGTCAAATATCCATATTTTACAGATGAAGCCTCTGGAACAGGGAGATTAAGCGTCTCACCCAGGGTCACATGGCCAGTCACTGGCAGAGCAGGGGCTGGAGCTGAGTTCCTGAAACCCAGTCCTGTCCTTGGTCTGCTTGCCCACGCTATATGTGTATAGTAAGTTTTTAAGTTATGCTCATGACAGGTGTCTGACATGACTAACAAAAAGATCAGAAATCAAAGATGAACTGTTAACCTGACAACAGTACATAAGAATTAGAATGCAAAGCATGTGTTATACCATTAAGCTGCAAAGATATAACATAAAGTTACTTCTGAGCTAGAAATGTGGCAGACCGCATAGAAGATACTATTAAAAATACCTGAGGAAACGGGCAGCAGGAGAAGGCTGGCCAAGTGGAAGCCTGACCCACTGGGGCAGCCCAGGCTGGAGAGGCCACAGAGATGATCATGGTACTCAGCCCCGAGCACTTCTGCTGTAACGCTGTGAGCAAGGAAAGTTTCTCATGGAAGAGGTCTTGTCTTTCTTGTTCATTATGATAACCTGTTATATGCTTGGTGGACAGTTTTTCAGAAAAATAAGTTTTGCTTTAGAGAGTTAAAAGCATGATTACTTAAGGTTTTAATAGTAAACTTACTCCATCAAAACTAGAACCTAGTTAAGAAACCAAAGTACCTGGCCTAGTAATAGAAAATACTCCAAAAAAAAAAAAAAGAAAATACTCCAGTCCTGTAGTTAATGTTTTTTAAGGAGACTCCAACTTAAGGCTAAGTTTATAGCTTTTATCTTGGAAGAACATAATTACAATAATGTGTATCAGCCACTGAGTGTGAAAATCATTATACATACTTTTCAACACAGCAGGCTTATTCTGTTGTCTTTCAAATTATGCAATTAGAATCTCCTGATATCAAGAGAAATTAATGACAATGCTTTCATGTATACAGTGAGTGCTTATAAATGCTCATTGTCAGTATGTTACTTTAAGTTTTTTTAATTAATCAGAATAAAACCTTTGTCTTACGTCCACCTGCGACTGCATATCAATTACATAGTTTTTTTATCCATCAGCCTTTTCCTGCTATTTGATTTCTGTTTCTGACTGAAATCTTTTTTTCTCCTGATTTTTTGGGCCAAACCAAAATGAAGAGCACTTCAGAAGTATTTAATACAATAACAGAAAATTTCATTGACAAATATTCAACTTGCTTCCAGTTCTGGAAATTCACCACTTTATTTTCTGCTTTCATTATAAGTCCTTCTCAGAATATATAGCTGTATTTTTATTACAGCTTTTTATCTGAAATAAGGCAGCATTTGAATGAGGTGGCAACACTTGAAGAATGAATTTTCTTTTATTAGAAATAGCATCTTCTTTATCAGAAACAGTACGTTCTTTGTGATTTTTAAAATCCCGAATTGTAAACACAGTACCCTGTTTGCTAGTCTATGAAAAAGTCCCTCATAAGACTTTGCTAAGAGTACTGATTGACCTCGGTGGCTTGCTTCTGTTCAATAGGTAATGTATGTGGAAGGAACCGCAGTTGTTATGGGGTTTGAAGACCCCCTGCTACAGACAGATGACACGCCCATTAAACGCTGTCTCCAAACCAAATGGCCATACATTGAATTACTCTGGACCACAGATCGCTCTCCTTCACTAAACTAATTTGCCTAAGTATTTATAAAGAAGATTGTAATAGCAGATGTTGAAAAAAGGATGCAAGACTGGCAAGTGACCCAATGAAGCTATACACTGGTATCACCGATAAACTGTAAATAACAATTAAAGACACATTTTCAGTGTTTAAGATATGTTTAAATTATTTGTTTTAAAGCTTTATGTTAAAGGTTACCCTATTTAAATTCTTTATGTGAAATTTACTAGCAAAACTAAGCTTTAATCAAAGTTCATCACTGTTGCAGTCAGATAATTTGGTCATTTGCCAAATTACAGACATCATATTACAATAGCATTTTTATATTGAGTATCAAGGTTACTATTTATAGACTTCTACTTTGGGATTTTATTTCATTCAGGCACCATTTATTGTTTAAGTGATTCTGGCATGCAATACATCAGCCTCCACATTGAAATGCAAAAGAGTTTTTACCTTCATTATTTCTAAAATCTGGTTTCCATTAGAAATACTGATAAATAACAAATTATCAACCTGGATCTTTGACAATTGGCTTAGCTCTGGCATGTGTATAAAAAGTAGAAACTATAAGGGAACATTACCATTTAGTCACAGATATATAGAGGATGTATTTTAAAAAATGATAGGAAAGAAAATCTGTTTGATAGTCTTAACACTGTTAACTTTCACTGTATTGCCAATTACACATTTCCAAATTTGTCCCAACAGCCCTGTAAGCCAGCTTTCTTGTATATTTATAAATGTGATAAATGCATGAGAACATCTGTTATTACATTAGTATATTGCATTATTTATTATGATCCTAGTTGATGGCTTAAATAAACACTTTTTTTCTTTAACTTTACCCTTGATTTGTTTACATTCGTAGCTCAAAATAACATACTCTTAAATGAGTCTGCCCAGTAGCCCTGAGAGCACAGAACAAATGCCTGTTGGACTCACACAGCACCTCAGCAGGGAGCCCAAACCTTGCACCTACCCAGGAACTCTGTAACTCAGATGGTCAGGAGCACCAGAACCTGGAGGACAGCTGTCTTCCTCAGTGGACAGAGTTACAGAAGCCCCTTCCTGTGTACTTTTGAGAGCACTTACTGTATTTCAATAGTTTTGTTGCCCAGCAATTTGAAATGTGAATACCCAGAAAATACTTCACTTAGGCAGACAAGATAGCCTCTTGAATTTCAGAACTGAACTTTACCTTCAACAACAGGTATTTCCTCTATAAATCTCTTGGGGGTTTTATTTATATTTTTGTATACATTGACAATGATAAGAAGTAGATTTTAGCATAGGAAAACCCCAAATTTTATATATAACAACTTTCGGTAGCACTGTATTAGGAGTGTGATACTAGCTACTACAGTTACAGCTGTAAAATGTCAGTATTTTGGGTTAATCTTGCTTATTTCCAAATGGATATAAAATATTAATAGAATTAGTTCTCTAACTCTGCTCCTAAATTCCACAAGGATTATGAAAAACCATAGATTCTATTCATAAACATTGAGCCTACAATATAATCTGTTATTCTTACAGTTGTTTCATAACAAACCATTCTAAAACTTCATGACATAATCATTTTATAAAGCCTGTGGCTCAGGGGTTTGAACAAAACACGATGGGAGTGGCTTGTCTGCCTCTCAGTCTGGAGGCCCAGCTAGGCGAGTGTAGGCGCCTCAACTCCCATGACTGGGACCTTAGCTTGATCTGACAACCGTCAAACATGACATCAGACAACTGCAGATAACATTTTCTTTCCACGTCCATGTGGGATACTTAACCCTAGACCATACACAATAAAACAAACCTAGAAAAATCCCCAAAAGTCTGGAGATTAAGCAGCACACTTCTGAATAACCCAAGGGTCAAAGTGGAATTGCAGTGGGAATTAGAACTATTTCTTGCTGAATGATATTGAAAATAGCAGATAGCAAAAATTGTGGGGTAGAAATCAAGCAGTGCTTAAATGCAAATGTGTAACTTTATAGAAAGTTGGGAAATTAAAAAGGTATGCTTTCATCTCAGAAACAAACTGAAAGTAAATAATGATGCAAAAAGAATCATTCACATGCAAAGGAATGAATTCAGACTTCTACTTCACGCTCTGTATAAAAATTTAAAAGTTCAGAGATCTAATTGTAGGCTAAAACTATAAAAGAAGAAATTTTCCTCATCACAATGGGCTAGGCAGTGTTTCTTAGAATACCAAAAACAACAGTAGCAGCAAAGATAAATTGAACTTCATCAAAATTAAAAGCATTGTGTATAAAAGGACACCATCAAAAAGATGGGATGACAACCCACAGAATGAGAGAAAATATTTACGGCTCATTACCTCATGAGGAATTTGTATCCAGAATATATAGAAATCTTAACACACAAAAATGTTAATGGCCAAATGATGGGAAGAGATACTACCAAATATGATAAAAAAATGTCCAGTAAACACATGAAAACATGCTTAACAAAATCAGCCATTAGGGAAATTCAAATAAAAGTCATGAGATATCATCTTACCTATCCTAGGACGTTTAAATAAGAAAGCTAGACAGTAACAGCTGTTGGCAAAGATGTGAAGAAAATGGAATTCTGCAGTTGGTGGTGGGGATATAAAATGGTGAAGTCACTTTAGAAAAACAATAGTGCATTTCTTCAGGAAGGTAAATCAAGGGTTAGCATATGACCCAGCATTTCCACTCCTAGGTATACACCCAAGAGAAACAATATATATACCACAAAACTTTTATTTAAATATTTACAGTGGTGTTATTCATTCTGGCCATAAATGGAAACAATCTAAATGTTTACTGATGGGTGGATAAATAAGTGGATATACATATAATGAAAAGCCATTTGAAAATTAAGAATTATTGAAACATGCTACAACATGAATGAACTTTGAACACCTGCTAAGAGAAAGAAGCCTATTGTAAAAGACCACATATTATGATTCCATTTATGTGAAATGGCCACCGTAGGCAAATCATAGAGGCAGAAAAGGGGTTAGCAATTGGCTGAGCCTAGGATGGGGATTGAGTGGGACAACAGAATTGGGAAATAACTGCTAATGTACAGGGGTTTCTTTGGGTGTAGTAAAAATGTTTTATAAAGTAGTGATGGTTGCATAACTGAATGTACTAAAAGTCACACAATTGTAAGAAAAAAGATAAATGGAGAGATCCATGAGACAACAGTTCTATTCTATGAAAAAAGTCAGCAACAACAAAAGACCTCTTGGGAGGGGGGGCGAGCAGGGAAAGAACTAATAAAAAGGATAAAAACAAACAAAATGAGAAGTAAGACAAATTATTAACACCAAAAAAGGAAAGGGGAACATTGCTTAAAATTCTCTAGATATTAAAAAGACAGGAGTTAGAGTACATTCAAACTTAAGTTATTATTATCTTAAAAAGAGACATAAATTTAAACCTCATGGAAACAATAAGCAAAAACCTATAATAGATACACAAAAGATAAAGGAACCTAGACATATCACTATAGAAGATCATCAAACCACAGAGGAAAAGATCAAGAGAAGAATGAGGAATTACAAAACAGCCAGGAAACAATTAACAAAATAGCAGTAAGTACATACCTATCAATAATTACCTAAAATGTATATGAACTAAATTCTCCAAAATACACAGCATGGCTGAATAGATTTAGAAACAAGACCCATCGATATGCTGCCTGCAACAGACTCATGGGTTCTAAGGACACGCACTGAAAGTGAAGGGATGTAAAATGATATTCTGCACAAATGGAAGACAAAAACCTGAGGTAACTAAATTTTATCAAGCAAAACTGACTTCCAGACAAAGACTGTAATAAAAGATAATTATAAAATGAAAAGTCGGTCCAATGAAAGGATATAACATTTGTGAATTATACTCAACATAGGAGCACCTAGACATATAAAGCAAATATTAACAGCCCTAAAGGGAGAAGTAGACATCATTATAATAATATTAGGGGACTTTAATAATCCACTTTGATAAACAGATGGAACATCCAGACAAAACCAGAAAGGAAACATTGGACTGAAACTACATGTCAGACCAGATGGACTTAACATATACAGAACATTCCATCCAAAAGCAACAGGATAACACATTCTTCTCAATCTAACATGAAACATTTTCTAGGATATGTGATGTTAGGGCACAAAACAAATCAACAAAGAAGATGGAAATCATATCAAGCGTTTTTTCCTTCTGACTACAATGGTGTGAAACTAGAAACCAATTATAAGAAGAAAACTGGGAAATTCACAAATAGGTGGCTATTAAACAGCATGCTACTGAACAATCAGTGGGTCAAAGAAGAAAACAAAAGAGCAGTCAAAAACTAAGACAAGTGAAAATGGAAATAAAACATGCAAAATCTTCCGGGACACCAGAAGCAGTTCTAAGAGGGAAGCTCATAATGATAAATGCCTATGTAAAGAAACAAGAAAGATCTCAAAAAAATTACCTAACTTTATTCCTTAAAGATACAAAAAATAAATGAATCTCAAGTTCATACAAGGAAGGAAATAACAAAGATTAGAGTAGAAATGAAATAGAGTAGGATGGGTTAGGGAGTGAGAGGGAGGGGACATATGTATACTTATGGCTGATTCATGTTGTATGCCAGAAACTAACACAGCATTGTAAACCAATTATTCTCAATTAAAACTTTTTTAAAAGAAACAGCCTTAAAAGACAAATGGTCATTGAAACATAAGTCTAGTTTTTTGAAAAAATACAGAAAATTGGCAACATTTGGCTAAGAAAAGAGTACTCAATATCAGAAATGAAGGAGGAAACACAACTGCACTGAGAAATACAGAGACTCATAAGAGGCTACTATGAACTATCTTAGGCCAACAAATTGCACAACTTTGAAGACATGGAAATTTCTAGAAATATACAACCCATCAAGACTGAATCATGAAGAAAGAGAAAATCTGAATAAATTCATTACTAGCAGGGAGATTGAATCAGTATACCTAAAATTAATTCAATGCTATGTGCCAGTTATATCTCAGAATTTTAAGGATAGGAAGGTATAAATTATAGGCTAAGCAAAAGGTACACATGTCCTTTGAAAAGTGAAAATGATTGTACTCAATCATGTCCAACTCTATGCAGCCTCATGGACTGTAGCCCACCAGGCTCCTCTTTCCATGGAATTCTGTAGGCAAGAATACTGAACTGGGTTGCCATTCCCTTCTCGAGGGGATCTTTCCGACCCAGGGATCAAACCCAGGTCTTCTGCGTTGCAGGCAGATTTTTACTGTCTGAGCCACAAGGGAAGACCACACACGTCCTTTATTAAATAAAGACTGGTGAAAGCACCATAATTCTCTTCTTTGAAATGCAAACATTAATTGTTGAATAAATAGCACAATACACCATTGTTCTTCTAGGTTTACCCAAGTCCCTTCCAGGAAGATAAAGTAAGAAGAAAACTGAACTTAAGCTTATAAAATCTGGCTTTAAACCTGGCTCTATCACTTACTTTATTCATTGAGCTAGCATTTATCAACTCTCTCCTAGACATAAGTCCACTTAATATTTTGAATCTTAATTCCTGTGCTATGAAGTGAAGTGAAGTGAAAGTTGCTCAGTCATGTCCAACCCTTTGCGACCCCATAGACTATACAGTCTGTGGAATTCTTCAGGCGAGAATACTGGCGTGGGTACCCACCATTCTCTTCTCCAGGGGATCGTCCGAACCCAGGGATCAAACCCAGGTCTCCCACATTGCAGGTGGATTCTTTACCTGCAATGCAGGAGATACCGGTTCAATCCTGGGTCGGGAAGATCTGCTGAAGAAGAGATAGGCTACCCACTCCAGTATTCTTAGGTTTCCCTGGTGGCTCAGCTGGTGGAGAATCTGCCAGATTTTACAGAATATGTAAAAATAATTTAATTGAAGAAAATACATGACTCGATATAACATGCTATTTGACTGGTTCAGAATTGGGAAAGGAGTATGTCAAGGCTGTACATTGTCACCCTACTTAACTTATAAATGAGTAGAGTACATCATGCGATGCTTGGCTGGATGAGCACAACCTGGAATCAAGACTGCTGGAAGAAATATCAACATCCTCACATATGCAGATGACACCACCCTAATGACAGAAAGTGAAGAGGAACGAAAAAGTCTCTTGATGAGGGTGAAAGAAGAGAGTGGAAAAGCTGGCTTGAAACTCATCATTCAAAAAACTAAGATCATGGCATCCAGGCCCATCACTTCATGGCAAATAGATGGGGAAAAAGTGGAAACAGTGACAGATTTTATTTTCTTGGGCTCCAAAATCACTCAGAGGGTGAGTGCAGCCACAAAATTAAAAGATGCTTGCTCGTTAGAAGGAAAGCTATGACAAACCCAGTTCAGTTCAGTCACTCAGTCGTGTCTGACTCTTTGCGACCCCATGAACTGCAGCACGCCAGGTCTCCCTGTCTATCACCAACTCCTGGAGTTGACTCAAACTCATGTCCATTGAGTCAGTGATGCCATCCAACCATCTCATCCTCTGTTGTCCCCTTCTCCTCCTGCCTTCAATCTTTCCCAGCATCAGGGTCTTTTCCAATGAGTCAGCTCTTCGCATCAGGTGACTAAAGTATTGGAGTTTCACCTTCAACATCAGTCCTTCCAATGAATATTCAGGACTGATTTCCTTTAGGATGAACTGGTTGGAACTACTTGCAATCCAAAGGACTCTCAAGAGTCTTCAACACCACAGTTCAAAAGCATCAATTCTTCTGTGCTCAGCTTTCTTTATAGTCCAACTCTCACATCCATACATGACTACTGGAAAAACCATAGCCTTGACTAGACAGACCTTTATTGGCAAAGTAATGTCTCTCCTTTTTAATATGCTATCTAGGGTGATCATAACTTTCCTTGCAAATAGTAAGCGTCTTTTAATTTCATGGCTGCAGTCACCATCTGCAGTGATTTTGAAGCCCCCCAAAATAAAGTATGTCACTGTTTCCCCATCTATTTGCCATGAAGTGATGGGACCAGATGCTATGATCTTAGTTTTCTGAAAGTTGAGCTTTAAGCCAATTTTTTCACTCTCCTCTTTCACTTTCATCAAGAGGCTCTTTAGTTCTTCATTTTCTGTCATAAGGGTGGTGTCATCTGCATATCTGAGGTTCTTGATATTTCTCCTGGCAACCTTGATTCCAACATGTGCTTCATCCAGCCCAGCATTTCTCATGATATACTCTGCATATAAGTTAAATAAGCAGGGTGATAGTATACAGCCTTGACATACTCCTTTCCCTATTTGGAACCAGTCTGTTATTCCATGTCCAGTTCTAACTGTTGCTTCTTGACCTGCCTACAGATCTCTCAAGAGGCAGGTCAGGTGGTCTGGTATTCCCATCTCTCAGAATTTTCCATAGTTTGTGGTGATCTACACAAAGGCTTTGGCATAGTCAATAAAGGAGAAATAGATGTTTTTCTGGAACTCTCTTGCTTTTTCGATGATCCAACGGATGTTGGCAATTTGATCTCTGGTTCCACTGCCTTTTCTAAAACCAGCTTGAACATCTGGAAGTTCATGGTTCACATACTGCTGAAGCATGGCTTGGAGAATTTTGAGCATTACTTTACGAGCGTGTGATATGAGTGCAATTGTGCTGTAGTTTGAGCATTCTTTGGCATTTCTTTTCTTTGGGATTGGAATGAAAACTGACCTGTTCCAATCCTGTGGTCACTGCTGAGTTTTCCAACTTTGCTGGCATATTAACTGCAGCACTTTCACAGCATCATCTTTTAGGATTTGAAATAGCTCAACTGGAATTCCATCAAAGTAGTAATGCTTCCTAAGGCCCACTTGACTTCACATTCCAGGATGTCTGGCTCTAGGTGAGTGATCATACAATCGTGATTATCTGGGTCGTGAAGATCTTTTTTGTATAGTTCTTCTGTGTATTCTTGCCACCTCTTCTTAATATCTTCTGCTTCTGTTGGGTCCATACCATTTCTGTCCTTTATTTTGCCCATCTTTGCATGAAATGTTCCCTTGGTATGTCTGATTTTCTTGAAGAGATCTCTAGTCTTTCCCATTCTATTGTTTTCCTCTATTTCTTTGCACTGATCACTGAGGAAAGCATTCTTATCTCTCCTTGATATTCTTTCGAACTCTGCATTCAAATGGGTATATCTTTCCTTTTCTTCTTTGCTTTTCACTTCTCTTCTTTTCACAGCTATTTGTAAGGCCTCCTCAGACAGCCATTTTGCTTTTTTGCATTTCTTTTTCTTGGGAATGGTCTTGATCCCTGTCTCCTGTACAGTGTCATGAACCTCCATCCATAGTTCATCAGGAACTTTATCAGATCTAATCCCTTGAATCTATTTCTCACTTCCACTGTATAATCATAAGGGATTTGATTTAGGTCATATCTAAATGGTCTAGTGGTTTTTCCTACTTACTGCAATTTAAGTCTGAATTTGGCAATAAGGAGTTCATGATCTGAGCCACAGTCAGCTCCCAGTCTTGTTTTTGCTCTATAGAGCTTTTTCCATCTTTGGCTGCAAAGAATATAATCAACCTGATTTCAGTATTGACCATCTGGTGATGTCCACATGTAGAGTCTTCTCTTGTGTTGTTGGAAGAGGGTGTTTGCTATGACCAGTGCATTCTCTAAGCAAAACTCTATTAGCCTTTGCCCTGCTTCATTCTGTACTCCAAGGCCAAATTTGCCTGTTATTCCAGGTGTTTCTTGACTTCCTACTTTTACATTCCAGTCCCCTATAATGAAAAGGACATCTTTTTTGGGTGTTAGTTTTAAAAGGTCTTGTAGGTCTTCATAGAGCCATTCAACTTCAGGTTCTTCAGCATTACTGGTCAGGGCATAGATTTGGATTACCATGATATTCAATAGTTTGCCTTGGAAATGAACAGAGATCATTCTGATGTTTTTGAGATTATACCATATTAAAAAAGCTGAGATATCACCTTGGCAATAAAGGTCTGTATAGTCAAAGCTACAGTTTCTCCAGCAGTCATGTACAGATGTGAAAGTTGAACCTTAAATAAAGCTAAGCACCAAAGAACTGATGCTTTCAAATTGTGGTGCTGGAGAAGACTCTTGAGAATCCCCTGGACTGCAAGGAGATCAAACCAATCAATCCTAAAGGAAATCAACCCTGAATGTTTATTGGAAAGACTGATGCCGAAGCTCCAATACTTTGGCCACCTAATGTGAAGAGCCAAGTCATAGGAAAAGAGTCTGATGATGGGAAAGATTGAAGGCAAATGGAGAACGAGGAGAGGATGAGATACTTAGAGAGCATCACCAACTCATTGAACACCAATCTGAGCAAACCCCACGAGACTGGAAGACAGAGAAGCTGAGTGTACTATAGTCCATGGGGTCACATGGAGTTGGACTGACTTAGCGACTGAACAACACTTATCATATCAGATATTTGACTTAATTTTCTAAGCATGAACAAAAAAACCTGTTATGCTCTGCAGGTTTTTTATCTGAGCGTAAGATTGACAGTACAGTTTTTTTCACTATATTCCAAATCAGAGTTAACACTAAACATCTCTGCTGAAGAACACTAACTCATTCTATCAACACAATAGTCACATTATACAACAATATTTTCTTCCCTGTCAACTGCACTTTTTCCCTTATTCACACTAACTGATGTTGCATATTAAATCAATTGACTAATGCCAAACAAATATTTTGAGTGAAAAAGCAAATGTGAGCAATTTCCAGCTGTCTCATAGAATTAAATTAAAACATTTTGTCTATAAACACATATAATCTCGTTAAAATTTAATAGGGAAATATGCCATGTCAAAAATCACACTGCTCTGGAAGAAAATGTTTCTTTTCATTTAATACTTATATACTTGTATTTGTTTTCTGTTACACTTCTTATCTACTTGCTTTTACAAATCCTAGAAAGTCAGTGGTTAGCATTATCAACTCAATTGACAAGAATTTGAGCAAACTCTGGGAGATAGTGGAGGAGTGAGGAACCTGGCGTGCTGCAGTCCATTGGGTCGCAAAGAGTTGGCCATGACTTAGTGACTGAACAACAAAAGAAAGTCAGTACCATGTTTTTCCTATGTGGAAAAATTCCAAAAGAAAGCAGAGACATTACTTTGCTGATAAAGGTCCAGCTAGTCAAAGCTATGTTATTTTTTTTCCAGTAGTCATGTATGGATGTAAGAGTTGGACCATAAAGAAGGCTGAGTGCCAAAGAATTGATGCTTTTGAGCTGTGGTGTTGGAGAAGACTCTTGAGAGTCCCTTGGAATGTAAGGCGATCCAACCAGTCCATCCTAAAGGAGATCAGTCCTGAATATTCATTGGAAGGACTGATGCTGAAGTCCTTTGGCTTCCTGATCAATACTTTGGCTACCTGATGCAAAGAGCTGACTCATTGAAATAAGACCCTGATGCTAGGAAAGATTGAAGGCAGGAGGCGAAGGGGACGACAGAGGACGAGATGGTTGGATGGCATCACTGACTCAATGAACATGAGTTTGAGCAAGCTCCGGGAGCTGGTGATGGACAGGGAGGCCTGGCGTGCTGCAGTCCATGGGGTTGCAAAGAGTTGGACATGACTTAGCGATTGAACAACAAGTAAAATACAGGTTATTTCCTTGCAAGAGGCTGGAGCCAGAAGTTGACATAACGGATGCTTCTGAAGGCAGTGTAGATCCTTGACAAATGTCCTATCACCCACTAGCTACAAATCATTGAATTAGTTCCTTGGTTTCCATACCTGTTTCTTCATCCAAGAAATGGGTTGTAAGAGTACTAAACATGAATAAATTTTCTGGCTTAAATAAGTAGTGGTATTCTTTTTTTTTTTTAATCCCCCATATCCCATGGCTTCTAGGATCTTAGTTACCCCACTGGGGATTCAACCTGGGCCTCAGCAGTGAAATCGTCAAGTCGTAATCACCGAACCACCAGGAATTCCCAATGATGGGTATTCTAATTGTTCTTAATTGATGATCAGCTACCTCACTTGCCAACCAACAATTCAGGATCCTGATCAACCGAAAATACTAACTTTCTAAAGGAGATAGTGCACAAATCTGTTGGGCATAGACAGAAAGCTATAACTACAGTTAAAATATTCCGGCTCCCAAATCAATTTTTTATGGAAAGGGGCAACAGTTTTCAGTAGAAATGGGCTTGTGACCCACCTACTTTTTTAATCAGTTCAGTTCAGTCACTCAATCATGTCCGACTCTTTGTAACCCCATGGACTGCAGCACGCCAGGCCTCCCTGTCATCACCAACTCCCAGAGTTGACTCAAACTCATGTCCATTGAGTCAGTGATGCCATCCAACCATCTCATCCTCTGTCATCCCCTTCTCCTTCCTCCTTCAATCTTTCCCAGCATTAGGGTCTTTTCAAATGAGTCAGCTCTTTGTATTGGTGGCCAAAGTTCCTGAACACAGGAACAAATATTAAACTGAGTCTCAACACTGTATCCTAAGCCTAAAAATGACCATCTTGCACAGCCATGGTGAGCAAACAGGCCTTGATGTATGAGTGGAAATTCATTTGCCATATTGAAGAGGAAGACAAAGAGCATATTCTGCTGACATCAAGATTACAGAACATTTTCAGAGAATGATAATAAATAATGATGAACATATGCTAGCAAAAGATAACATTAACATCTTCATGTGTGAAATTATTATTTTGTTTAAAAGAATAAAGATATTTATCTGTGCCATGCAACTTGCAGGATCTTAGTTCCATGAACAGGGATTGAACCTGGGACCATGGCAGTGAAAGCCCGGAATCCTAACCACTAGGCCACCAGGGAACACTCATGATGTGTAAAATTATAGGGAATCATGCATAAGCATACTGAACATGGGATCCATCCCTCAGGAAAAAAGGATACCAAACCAAGAAAACCTAGCCAACCAAAGAGAAAGAACTAGAAAGTTAGATCTATTTATATTTTACCCCCAGCTTTCTTGAGGTATAACTGGCAAACTAAAAAACTGTTTCTATTTAAGCTGTCCCATGTGATGTTTTGATATATAGGATCTATTCTTACATGAATGAAAAGTAAGATTATCACCCCTTCCAATGTAGGGCCATCTGGCACAACAAGAGTCCTTTGAACTAGAGACAAACCAAAGTCAACCTCAAACCAGATGTGGCAGACTTGCCACCTACCACTCAATGAGAAGCCCACGCACCACAACTAGAGAGTAGCCCCCAGTCACTGCAACTAGAGAAAGCCCGCACATAGCAATGAAGCCCTAGTGCAGCCAAAAATAAACAAATCTTTAAAAAATGATAAGAAGGTTCAAACAAATAATGACATTTCTTCACTTTAACAATAACTCAGAAACGCCACCTCCTGCAGACAGAATTTCAAAAGTTAAACCTTTTTAGATTATTTTCTACCAAAATTTCAATCTATATACCCAAATAAAAGCTGCAACTTGATGAAGCAATGATAAAGAAGGTGACTGAGATTCAAAACCTATAATCCTGGAAAACTTACAACAAAATATGGAATTTTGGTCAGGATGGCTAGTGAAAGTGAAACTGGATATATATAATATACAACCTTGAGATTTATACAGGTGAAGGAAAGAAATTGCAAGAAGCAGTATTATTGGTCCTATGACTTTATCTTGATTCATGGCATCGTATTTACCAAGACAATTATAACAATAATGTGTCCATATCTGAAATATTGTTGAAAAATAAAACCAGAGTTCATGGGATGATAAGAGAGAATCGTGGTCTACCAAACCAATTACAGGAGAAATCTAAAAATCTACAGAGGGGAGATATGACATTCTTACAGAAGGGAGACATGATTCTTCTTATATGGAAAGACAAGAGTCTAGTCCACATGGTGACAACTTTTCATGATGGCAACCCACCCCAGTATTCTTGCCTGGAAAATTCCATGGACGAAGGAGCCTGGTAGGCTACAGTCCATGGGGTCGTAAAGAGTCGGACACGACTGAGCAACTTCACTTTACTTTCCATAGAATCTACAGGAAAGGAAGACAGGAGGACTGGACATCAGATAATTGAGCCTGTTTAAGTATTAGGGTATAATAAATATATGAAAGGAGTTGACTGATCTAACAAAATTCAACATCTTTTCATGCTGGAAAGTCTCAAGAAAGTGGGCATAGAGGAAATATATTGTCAACACAATAAAAGCCATATATGACAAGCCCTCAACTAACATCTTACCCAACAAATGAAAATCACTGTTTTTTCTCTAATATCAGGACCAAGACAAGGATGTCTACTGTCACTGCTTTCCTTCAGTACGGTACTTGAGTTCTAGTCAGAGCAGTTATGCAGAAATAAAAGGCATTCAAATTCTAAAGGATGTAGTAAAACTATCACTACTATACTACTTTTGCAGTATACAAAAATCAGTACACAAAATGATGTTGCATTTCTATACACTAGTAAACCATAGAAAGAGAAATTAAGACAACAATCCTATTTACAGTCACATCAGAAATAATAAAATGCCCAGGAACAAATTTAATCAAGAAGGTGAAAGACTGGTACACCGAAAACCTTAAGACATTGATGAAAGAAATCTAAGACAAATAAATGAAAAGACGTTCTGGGCTCATAAACTGTAAAACTTAACAGTATTAAAATGTCCATACTACCCAAAGTAATCTACACTTCAATGTAATTCCTATCAAAATTCCAATCACATTTTTCACAGACACAACAGAAAAAACAATCCTCAAAGACATATGGAACAATGGAAGACCTCAAATAGCCAAAGCAATCTTGAGAAAGAAGAACAAAACTGGAGGCTTGCTGCTTCCTGATTTTAAATTATATTACAAAGCAACAGTAATCAAAACAGTAAAATATTTGCATAAAAATAGACACTTAGGTCAATGGCACAGAACCGAGAGCCCAGAAACAAATTCACATATATATGATCAACTAATTATGGCAAAGAGGCCAAGAATATATTGATACAACAGGGAAAGAACTGTCTCTTTAATAAATGGTATTGGGAAATCTGAACCACTACATGAAAAAGAACAAAACTGGATCACTATTTTACACCATACACAAAATTAACTCAATAGATGAAAGATTTGCACATAAGACCTGAAACCATAAAACTCCTGGAAGAAAATATAGGCAGTAAGCACCTTGACATCAGTCTTGGCAATGATTTTTTTTTTTGGACTTGACACCAAATGCAAAGGCAACAACCAAAAAAGTGGGATTACATAAAACTAAAATCTTCTGTACAGAAAAGGAAACCAACAAAATGAAAAAGAGCAACTTATTGAATAGGAGAAAATATGTGCAAATCATATCTGATTAGAGGTTAATATCCAAAATAAATAAAGAACTCATAAAACTCAAGAGCAAAAGACCAAACAACCTGATCTGTTTAAAGAGGCAGAAGAGCCTGGCGGTCTGGTGGTTAAGAATTTACCTGCCAATCCAGGGGACATGGGTTTGATCCCTGGTCCGGGAAGATCTCATATGCCTCAGAGCAACTAAGCATCTATGCCTCAACCACTGAAGCCTGTGTGCCTAAAGGCCATGATCTTCGATAAGAAAAGCCACTGTAAGAGAAGCCCAAACAATGCAACTAGAGAAGGACGGCACAGCAACAAAGATCCAGCACAGCCAAAAATAAATTAAAAAATAAATAAAACTGTTTAAAAAGGGCAGAAGACCTGAAGAGACATTTTTACAAAGAAAACATACAGATGACCAATGAGTACATGAAAAAGTGCTCAAGATCACTAGTCATCAGGGAGGTAGAAATCAAAATGCAATACCCCATCACAGCTGTTAAAAAGGTTATTACCAAAAAGACAAGCAGTAACAAGTGTAGGTGAAGACATATGAAAAAGCAAACCCCTGTGTACTGTTGATAGGAACGTAAATTGGTGCAGCCATTATAGAAAATGGTATGGACTGTCCTCAAAAAATTAAAAATAGAATTACAGTACCATATGATTTAGCAATTCCCCTCTGGGATTTATCCAAAGAAAATGAAACCACCAAATGAAAGGATATATGCATCCCTATGTTCACACTGTAACACTGTTACCATAGCCAAGATGTGGAAACTACTCAGTGTCCATTGATGAATAATGAAAATATGGTATACATTTACAAGGGAAAATTATTCAGCCATAAAAAAGAAGATGTTGCCATTGTGACAGTGTGGCTGGATCTTGAGGACATTATGCTAATTGAAATAAATCAAGCAAGAAATACAAATACCATATGATTTCATTTATATGTGAGTTTAAAAAAATTCAAGCTCACAGATGCAACACACAGATTGATGGTTACCACAGGCAAGTGTTGCAGGGTGGGTGAAAAGGTCAAACGGAACAATCTTAACAAAATGAAAAGACAGCATACAGAATGGGAGAAAATATGGGCAAATGATGCGACTGACAAGGGCTTAACTTTCAAAATACAAATAGCTCATATAACTCAACAACAGAAAAAACAACCCAATCAAAAAACGGGCAGAAGGCTTCTCTGAGGAAGATACAGAGATGGCCAACAGGCTCGTGACTAGACGCTCATCATCACTACTTAGACACACAAATCAAAACAATAATGAGGTACCACCTCACACCTGTCAGACTGGCCATCCTTAAAAAGTATATGAATAATAAATGTGGAGAAAAGGGAACCCTCTCACACTGTTGTTGGAAATATAAACTGTGCAGCCACTGTGGAAAACAGTATAGAGGTGCCTCAGAAAATTAAAAACAGAATTCCCATATGACCCAGCAATCCCACTCCTGGGATATATCCAGATAAGGTTATAATTCAAAAAGATCCATGCACCCCTATGTTCATAGCAGCACTATTCACAATAGCCAAGATATGGAAGGAACCTAAATGTCTACTGACTAATGAATGGATAAACAAGACGTGATACATAAATACAATGGAGTACTACTCACCCGTAAAAAAGAACAGAAGAATGCCATTTGCAGAAACATGGATGCAACCAGAGATTATTATACAAAATGAAGTCAGAAAAAGAAAGACAAATATAGTATGATTTCACTTATATGTAGAATCTAAAATATGTCACAAATGAACCTATATACAACATAAAAACAGGATTATGGACACAGAGAACAGACTAATGGCTGCCAAGCAGGAGAGTGTTAAAGGAGGGAAGGAGTAGGAGGCTGGGGTGATATAAGCTATTGTATATAGAATGGATAAACAACAAGGTCTTATTGTATAGCACAAGGAACCATATTCAATATCCTATGATAAACCATAATGGAAAAGAATATATAAAAATAGAAAAATAATGTGTGCGTATATATATATATTTAGTTATATATACATATATCTGAATCACTTCACTGTATAGGAGAAGTTAATACAACACTGTAAATCAAGTATTCTTCAACTTAAAATTTTTTAAAGGTACAAACTTCCAGTTATAAAATACGTAAGTCCTGGGAAGTATTTACAGCATGGTGACTAAAGTTAATAATAGTGTACTGCATATCTCAAAGTATTAACAGAGTAGATCTCAAAAGTTCTCATAACACAAAAAAACTGTTATCATGTATGGTAATGGACATTAACTAGACTTACACGGTGGTGATCATTTTGCAAGATATACAAATACCGAATCATTTTGTGCATACCTGAAACTAACATGTCATAGGTCAATTATGTCTTAATTTTATTTTTTAAAATGTTTATTGGAGTATAGCTTTTCACATGTTGTGTTAGTTCCTACTGTACATCAATGTGAATCGGTTGTATGTACACATGACTCCGCTTTTTTGGGTTTCCTTCCCATTCCTGTCCCCACAGAGCACGGAGCAGGGATCCCTGCGCTGTACAGTGGGTTCTTGTTAGTTATTTATTTCACGCACAGTATCAGCAGCCTATATCAGTTTTCAGTCTCCCAGTTCATTCCAGCCCTACTGCTTTCCCTCTTGGTGTCCATACCTTTGTTCTCTGTATCTTATACCTTTAAAAACTGAAAGAAAGAAAGAAAGAAAATGAAGAGGGAAAGAAAAGGAGCAGAGAGGTTCAGTTGTCCATCCGTGTGGGAAGGTATCACTCCTGGTGAAATAGCATTCTCTCCTCACACCAAGTCTGGGAGTAGATGAGGAAGGGTCTCCCCTCCCTAAAACCAAGTAAGTGAGGCACCAGGAGAAACACATCTGACTGAGACAGTGGGTGCTTGCCAGACGAGGCACCTTCCAGACAGAAGCTACAGGGATGTGTCGATACGCTGTTCTGAACAAGAAAGCGGAGCCTTGGAACCGGGGTGACGAGGTGGAGGAACAGCCATCACTTGTATTTTCTGGAGGCACCAGGGGACGTAGCTGTGCTCGCGTTCTCTCCAGGTGGTCCAGCTAGAGCGGCACTGCAGGGTAAAGACAGATGCACAGAAAGGAGCTCCTCGGCACAGTCCGAAGAGCTCACCCACATGCCGCCTTGAGAGGGCAGCATTTGGGCACCCACTGAAATGAGTGTATCAATGGATTACTGATAGCCAGGGCTTCCCTGGTGGCTCAGATGGTAAAGAATCTGCCTACAATGAGGGAGACCTGGGTTCGATTTCTGGGTCGGGAAGATCCCCTGGAGGAGGACATGGCAACCCACTCCAGTATTCTTGCCTGGAGAATCCCACGGACAGAGGAGCCTAGCAGGCTACAGTCCAAGGGGTCCCAAAAAGTTGGACATGCCTGAGCAACTAACACTTTCACTTTCAGTGATAGCCAGGAAACAGGTGACAATCAACCCCAGAGGGGACTGCACGACTTTCCCATGACATCCCTCCCTCTCCGCTCCTTCCTTGATCTGCACTTTCCAACATCTTTCCGAATACTTTCCCTACCTCCTATCCGAGAGGTCTGAGTCCCCAGTTCAAGCCCATACTGGTCTAGTGAGGTTAGGGAATAGAAGGAGATGAGATGGCCACTGAGTTTGAAATTAAAGTTTGAAACTGGATTGATTTAACAACTGTAAGTGATGTATGAGGTACCAAGAAGAGTTGAATTCATAGAGTCAGAAAGCACACTGGTAGATATTAGGGGCCTGGGCATAGAGGGTGGGGAAGGGGGATGGGGAGTTGGTGTTTAATGGAGACAAAGTTTCAGTTTAGGAAGGTGAAAAACTGGGGGGATGGATGATGGAGAGAGCTGCACAACCACGTGAGTGTACTTAGGGCCACTGAACGATACAGCTAAATGTGGTTAAAAAACATAAAATGTTTTATGTTATTTTTACCACAATAAAATTTTTTTAAAAACTCTAAGTGAGCTAAAAGGTAAGGAATCTTAAAAGTTATCCTTAATTCCCTTTCTTTCTCTCTACACCAGGATCAAACCAAAGGAGCCTGCTTGTTTTACCTTCAAAATATGTCCATAATTCAACCACTTCTCACCATCACCCTGCTACACCACACATTCCAGTACTAGCTACCATTCTCTTTTGCCTGGATTATTGTGAAAAGCCTCCCCACTGTATCCTGATTCCCAATCCTGCCCCACTACAGCCTATCTCTAACGGGGCTGACAGACATCCTACTGAAATGCAATTCTGTTCATGTCACTATCCTGTTCAACTCTCCAGTGGGTGCCTTTCTCGCTCAGAATCAAATCTGAAGTCTTTACAGCAGCTCATATAGCCACACATGATCTATACCCATACCACCCCCATTTTCTCTCTTATTTCCTGTTCTTCAAGGTACCACACATGCCCCTGCCTCAGGGCCTTTGCACATGCTTTCCTTTTCCTTAAAACTCCCTTTACCCAGAAAACCCAAACCTCACCCCCTCTACCCTTCAAATCTTTGCTCAAATGTCACTTTCTAAACAAGGTCACCCTTGACCATGCTATTAAAACGCATTTCCTTTCCCAGGACACCGATGGGTCTCCTCCCCATTTTATTTTTTATTTTTCAATTTAGCCCTTGTCTACATCTAACATATTTCGCTAGTTGTGGTAGGGTATGTTCCCAATCATTTGCAGTCAGGGTTGTTCATGTGTCAATAAAACATGAGAGGCAGTAATGCATGGTGCTGCTGAGCTGAAGCTGTAAGGGGCATTGCATAGTTCCACCATCTCTCATTTCCCTCTTCCACAAGATCAGTATGTCCCAGAAAGGGATTCCTCCTTGACCTTGAAGGAGGAGTGGAGCAGAGAAGCAGCCAACCTACAGAGACCATATCCAGTATGTCCCCTACATATAAATCTTCAAATGCCAACTTTTAAAGACGTGAACAAGTATTCACATGTCAAATCACGTAATGGCGTAAGTGATATTACAGCTTGCCCGCTGTCTCCTATTGCTGACGAGACTTCAGCTCCACCATCTCACACCTCCTCTCCCTCCTCCAGTCAGTAACTCTTCCTGCCTGTTCACTCGATGCCAGCCCATGTGCCAGCCGTTGTACTGTACTACTGTACTTTCCAAGGTTCTGTACGGTAAGATTAAAAATTTTTTTGTTTTTTATGTATTATTTGTGTGAAACTATTATAAACCTATTACAGTATAGTACTATAGCTGACTGTGTTAGTTGCGTACCGAGGCTAACTCTGTTGGACTTAGGAACAAATTGGACTTACCAAATGCGCTCTCAGAATGGAACTAGTTTGAATGTAGAGGATTTACTGTTAACTCAGTCCCTGTTTACATTATATGTAAACTACCTTACTAAGCTAACTGATATACTTGTTTATTATCTATATTTTCCACCAAAATGTAGGTTCCAGGAGAGCAAAGATTTTTGCTTGCTTTATTCACTGCTGTATCACCAGTGTTGAACACACAGTGGGAACTCAATAAGCATTTGTTGAATGAATTACTCTAGCCAAGAATTTGTCATAGGATGGGAAAGACAGATTAACAAATTATGATTTAAACCGGTGACTGGGGGGAAAATACCACAGCACTGAGATCACACAATAGTAAACCAGATCACACAAAAGTAAACCAGTGTCCTTAGAGAAAGAAGGTGAAAGTGTTAGTCACTCAGTTTTGTCCAGCTCTTTGCAACCCCATAGATTGTAGCCCACCAGGCTCCTCTGTCCATGGAATTCTCCAGGCAAGAATACTGGAGTGGGTTACCATTTTCTTCTCCAGGGGATCTTCCTGACCCAGTGATTGAACTCTGGTCTCCCTCATTGCAGGCAGATTCTTTACTGTCTGAGCCACCAGGAAAGCCCATGGTGCATAGAAAATGCTGCATAAATGTTTGTTATGATGTCCACTATTGTTACTTGCAGGTCAAGGAGTGTATCCAATTGAAATTAGGATGCAGTATAAATGCTGAAGGTATTTTGGGATGGGAAAATTTTGTGTTGGGGCTAGAACACTGGGATGGTGCGGACTTCCAAATGGCCTCACTCACAGCGCTGAGAGCTGGTACTGCTTACGGCTGGGAGTTCAGCTGCGGTTACATTCAGGGCTCTCAGTTCTCTGCCATGTGGCCCTCACCTTACAGCTGCTTGGGCTTCTACATAGCATGGTAGGCAGTTTCTAAAAAGGAACATTCTGGAACTTCCCTAGTAGTCGAGTGGTTAAGAATCTGTCTTCTAACACAAGGGACATGGGTTCAATCCCTGGTTGGGGAACTAAGATCCCACATGCTGCAGGGCAACCAAGTCCACGCACCACAATTATATAGCCCATGTGCCACAACTAGAGAGACACCCACACGCTGAAATGAAAGATCCTGAGGGCCGCAACCAAGACCTGGTGCAGCCAGGAATAGATATGTATTAAAAAGAAATTCTCTTAAAAAAAAAAAAGGAATATTCCAGAAGGACACATTTCAAACTGTAAGTGCCAAGCAAGTCTCCATGCATGCTTCATTTGCTGATGTTCCGCTGGCCAAGGTTAGACACGTGGCCAAGCTCAGAAGCAATGAGGGAGGCAACTACACCAGGATGTGATCACTGGGGAGCACAGGTCATGGTGGGGCGCCAAGGGAACATCTCGGAGTGACTGGACCAAAGGCAGGCTGAATACCCAGCATCTCAAATCTATCAGTGTATCTAAATGAGAACTAATTTGGGTGTTCACTTCACACAAACCAACTTTCCAAGAGCATGGTTTATAAGTGATAATGCCAATTCATTTTTCTTGGGAAATCTGCCTGCATCAAAACTTGGAACCACACACACAGGGGCAGCAGCAGGTCCTTGTGGTGGGAAGGGTCAACAGGAGACCAAATGGTAGTTCACACAGGAAGCAAAGAATCAGAAAAAAGCAAACTCTGCATTGTCAAAAGGGCATTTTCAGCAAACTAGTAATACCTAATGTGTTACTCTCCAAGTCCAAGAATATTTCCATCTTAACCCATGGAACTGGCCATTAGGTTTAAAGTAATGAGCCCTCTGGACAGTGCTAGTCAGAGAAGCCAGATTTCACTCTCTAAATTTCTTCTTTAAAGACTCAGGGTGGGCCTTCCCTGGTGGTCCAGTGGATAAGAATTCACCTGCCACTGCAGGAGACACGGTTTCAATCCCTGGTCTGGGAAGATTCCACATGCTACAGGACAACTAAGCTTGCACACCACAACTACTGAGCCCAAATGCCACAACTACTAAAGCCTATGCACCCTAGAGCTTGTGCTCGGCAACAAGAAAAGCCACCACAATGAGAAGTCTGCATACCAATCAGAGAGTAGCCCTCACTCACCACAACTAGAGAAAGCCCACTTACAGCAACAAAGACCCCACAGAGCCAAAAATAATCAATTTTAAAAAGAGTCAGCATGAATGTATGCAATTATTATTTCAAAATTAAATAACACCAGGTTACCAAGGACACACCGCCTGCTAGTTTAAATTGCTGGTTTCTGGATGAAATTCAAGGATATTGGTATCAATGGCAAAATACATACATAATACCTCCCAGTTGATTAGTTACCCAAATACATTCACTTCTTGATGCTTCTACTTAGCATCAGTTATACAGACTGGAATGTGCCCTATTTGGGCATAAAATTTGAAAACAAGTGTTTAGAAACATCCATCTGGCATCACCCTCCAGAACGTTAGGAAAATATAGAAAGACAAAAGAAGGAAAAATAGATCCATGATGTGGGCCATGACTAGGTGCGGGAAAAAGGAATCTGAAAAATCAGAGGAAGGAAAGATTAACAGGTCTTGCTTTGAGGACTATATTGGATACAGGGTACACAAAGAGACAGCAAATAAAGATGACTCCAAAATATTGATTTAGGAGTTTGAAAAAACTGGAATTCGAGAAGAAAATCATTTGGAATTGGATGGAAAAACACAAGATGATGACTTATTGGCAGAGGGGAGGGGCTGTGAGAGGCTGTATGTATTTACTCTACAGATATCTATTTTTAATTTTATTTGTTTTTGGTTGCACTGGGTCTTCATTGCTGCATGCAGTATTCCTCTAATTGAGGCAAGCGGGGCCTACTCTCTAGTTGCGGTGTGCGGGGGCCTCTCATTGGCACCTTCTCTTGTTGCAGAGAACAGGCTCAGTAGTTGCAACATGTGGGCTGAGTTGCTCCATGACATGTGGGACCTTCCCAGACCAGGGATCAAACCTGTGTCCCCACGTTGGCAGGTGGACTCCCAACCACTGAACCACCACTGATGTCCCTCTCATTCTACAGATATTTTTTGAGCTCTCATCATGTACTAGACACTGCCCTAAGCTCCAGGCTCCTTTGGGGAGTAGGACAAGAATCCTGTCCTCAGGGAGCTCACATTTTACTGAAAACTGACAGACAGCAAACATATAAGCAAATAATTTGGGGGTAATAATTTATGAATGCCACAAAGAAAACAAAACTAGGAAATGGGAGAGAGAGTGGATGGGACTGTCAGGGGAGGTGGGAACCACATTACCTCGGGAGGCCAGGGAAAATCTGAGTCCTGAAGGGTGAGGATGAGCTGGCAAAGGGAGTGTTTGTGGAAAGCATTCCAGGCAGAGGGAATAGCAAGTGCAAAAGCCCTGGGTGGGAACTAGCTTTGCATGTTTGAAAGTTGGAAATGAAGAGAGGCAAGGTAAGACACTGGTTTAGGGAAGGGAGGCAGAGGTCAGATAATATAGGGGCTTTAAGTAATGGTGAGAAAGATCAATTTTATTCTGATAGCAGTGGGGCACCCCTGAAGAATATTATGTAAGAAAGTGATAGGTTCTGCTTTTAAAAATCACTCATGTTGCAATATACAGGTGTACGAAATCAAGATGTTGTACACATATCTCAATTATAACTGAATAAAGCTAAGGGGTAAAATATCACTCTGGTTGCTCTATGGAGGATGTATCATTAAGGAGTAAACATGATGAACTTATTTGCCAAGCAGAAATAGAGACACGGCTGCAGAGAACAAAGGTATGAATACCAAGCGGGGAAGAAAGGATGGGATGAATTGGAAGCCTGGGTTGACACACACACACACTACTATGTATAAAATGGGCTTCCCAGGTGGCGCTGAGGGTAAAGAACCTGCCTGCCAATGCAGGAGACATCAGAGACATGGGTTTGACCCCTGGGTTGGGAAGATTCCCTGGAGGAGGGCCTGGCAACCCACTCCAGTATTCTTGCCTGGAGAAACCCACGGACAGAGGAGCGTGGTGGGCTACAGCCCATGGGGTCGCAAAGAGTGGGACACGACTGAAGTGACTTAGCACACACACATGCACGTATAAAACAGATAACTAATGAGACCTTCTGTATAGCCCAGGGAACTCTACTCACTCTGTGGTGACCTGAATTGGAAAGAAACCCATGGAAGAGGGGAGGTATTTATACACACAGCTGTTTCACCTTGCTATACAGCAGAAACAGACACAACAACATACAGCAACTATACTCCAATTTTTTTTAAAAAAGGAGTAAAAGTGAAGGTGAGAGACCAATTTGGAAGCTACTGCAGGTCTCCAGGGAAGAGGTATTGGTCTAGATGAGAGTTCCAGCAGGAGAGGAGTTGAGACATATTAATATCCTGTCACTGGATATAGTCTGATGGAAGATGCGCTGATGGATCCAAGGTGGGGTGTGAGGGAAAGAAAGCAACCTTGCAAGACTAGCACCTGCAGAGCCCAGAGGGAGAGACGTGGAAAAGGAAGGAGAGAGAGAGACAGATTTTGAGAGACAGTAAAAGAAAGGATTGTAAGACGTTCAAGATGGGGCCATTCTCTAGGTACCTAGGAACACAGGGCTAGAATTTAGGTGAAAGGTTAGGACTGGAGCTATGAGTTTGTGACTCCTTAGACTAAGTATGATGGTTGCACGGTTCACACATTCTGATAGACTAACCACAGAGTGGGAACAGGAAGTCATGGCATTCTTATTTAGAAACTAGCAGGATGGGGCTTCCCTGGTGGTCCTGTAGTTAACAGTCCATCTGCCAATGCAGGGGACACAGGTTCCATCCCTTGTCCGGGAAGATCCCACAAGCAGTGGTCAGCTAAGCCTGTGCATCACAACTACTGAGCCCGTGCACCCCAGAGCCCACAGTCCACAACAAGAGAAACCACCGCCATGAGAAGCCCAGGCACCACAACCGGAGAGCAGGCCACACTCCCCGCGACCAGAGAAAGCCTGCGTGCAGCCATGAAGACCCAGCACAGCCAAAAAAAGAAACGAGCTGGATGGCTTTGGGACAAGGATGGTGAAGTAGAAGGACCTGAGCTTACCTCTTCCCATGAAAACACCAGAATCACAACTAACTGCTAAACAATGATTGACAAAAAATGACCGAAACCTACCAAAAAAGATATTCCACTTCCACAGAAACTAGTCGAATGAAGGAGAGATAGGGGGCCAGTTCCAAGAGAGAAACGACCAGAAGAGGGAGAGAGCCAAGCGGACCGAAGCTGCGTGAACACAGGCTCTGGGTGACTTTGTCCACTAGCAATGACCTTGTCTGTCAGTTTGTCTAATTTGAGATGACGCTCCAAAGGCCTTAGTGATGCAGGAGGATGATGCCATGGAAAGGGTCAATCTATTTTTAAAAGGACTTCTTAGCAATCATTGAAAATGGAATCAGTTGAAATAGTGAGATACATGGAACATCCTGACACTGGAACATTATTCAGCACTAAAAAGAGCTGTCAAGCCATGAAAAAACATGGATGATCCTTAAATGCATACTGCTAAGTGTAAAAAGCTAATCTGGAAAAGTTACATAGTATATGGCATTCTGGAAAAGATAAAACTATAAAGACAATAAATAGATAAGTGGTTACCAGGCATTAGAAGTGAGAAAGGGACAGAGCACAGAGGATTTTTAGGGCAGTGGAACGATTCTGTAGGATACTACAAGGGGGATACACCAGTGTTTATTCTACAGCGATGTCCTAGTGGCGTTCTGCCACATAATTTTAGAACAAATGCCATATTGCACTATTTTATTAACTACAGAAGTTCTGTCCCTTTGATGATTCTGCACTGACTGACCAACCTGATATATGTTTTATGTCTTTCATATTTAAAAAGAAAAACTTTTAAGCTCATTTGTTTAACACAATCTTTAAGGACCAAATTAAGCTTTTAGAATGCATGGAACTGATTATCAACTTCAACAAAGCCTGAACTGTAGAAAACCTTTGCCATTCAGTGTGATATTTTTGGATGTTTTTACTTGAACACTGCAACAGAAATGACCACAAAACAATGCTTGTGTATATTAAAACCTAATAAACTTTTCAAACTACATTTATCATTACTCTACAGCCAAAGCAAATTGCAAACAGGCCAAGTATGCTTTTGGTAAGACATGAATTTGCTGCCACCAAGAAATTATAGCAAAATGAGAAATCACTTGTCTTTTTTTTCCCCGTGCTTTAAACAAGTGTAAAATAGCTTAAATTACACTTACTGAGCAAACAGATAAAACTGGCTCAAGGCATCTAACAGCACCACTAAGCAAGGGAAAATATTTATCAATGCAATTAAGCAATGCCACTAATATTTCTATCTTTAATTATTGTTAACATCATCACTAAGGATAAAAAGGAAACCTTGGACTACTCCATTGAGACACTGGAGAATGGGACCACAATTCCAGACTGGGTGATACCCTTACAATTGCAGCTATTTCTTTTCTGTAGTTTTGATATGGCTGTTCTATCCCCACCATCCCCTCAAGCTCCCTTGTTTAGCCATAAAATACATGGGACCTAGTAAAATAAAAAACAGGTGAAAGTATCTCAGTATTCTCAATGTGAAAGAACACCAGAAGTTCAGATGTTCTGTTTGTTGGGCTGTGTAGCAATAAGACAGACAGGCTAGAATAAAATAAATAAAACAGGCTAGAAGTTGTCTGTTATAGCTATTAAGAACTTTACAAGGTGAAATCTTATTGTAGGACTTCACAGTCTGTCTCTATGGGAACTACAAAATATCAACACATGACTTTGAAATACACAGTGTTCCTCTCACTGAACACAACAAACCACATTGGAGTTGGAAGAAATATTTTATGGCTAAATTGTTATTTATAGTCCAAACTTACTCTCATGGTTCCTAAATTAGGGTTAGGTTTAATTTACATGTCTTCTACTCATCCGTGCTCATAAGAGAACTACAATACCTAATACAGGGTGATACAGACCCAGGCACAGAGAGACGAATAAAGCAGGATGGAACATTCAGAAATGAGCTCATCTGTGTGTGTAATACATAGTATTTCAAGTCAAAGGGAAAAGGATGGTTGATTCAATTGCATGTCAATATACATATATTTAAGAAAAAAATTAGATCCCTGCCTCACCCCCCTGTAATAAAATATATTTCAAAGGATTTGACATTGGATTTCCCTGGTGGTGAAGCATCTGCCTGCCAATGCAGGGGACTTGGGTTCAATCACTGCTCCTAGAAGATTTTACATGCTGTGGGTCACCAAGCCTGTGCCCCACAACTACTGAAACCCACGTGCTGCAAATATTGGAGCTCACTTGCCCTAGAGCCCATGCTTTGCAACAAGAGAAGCCGCCGTAATGAGAAGCCTGCACACTCCAGGTTGATCTGCTACAGGAGACCACTCCCTTAAGACTGGGAGTGGTGACTTTTATCTAATGCACGAAAACCACACAGAGTCTAGGAAAAAGAAGAAACAGAGGAATATGTTCCAAACAAAAGAAAAAGAATTCAAGGAAAAAAACTTAATGAAACAGAGATAAGTGACTTACCTGATAAAGAGCTCAAAATAATGGTCAAAAAGATGCTCACCGGGCTCAGAAGAATAATGTATGAACAGAGTAAAAATTTCAACAAAGAGGTAGAAAATATAAGAAAGTATTGAACAGAAATCATGATGCTAAAAAATATACTAATTAAGCTGAAATTTTTAATTGAGGGATTCAACAGCAGAAAAGATGAAGTAGAATGAAGATCAGGGATTTCCCTGGTGGTCCAGTGGCTAAGACTCCACATTCCAATGCAGGAGATCTGGGTTTGATCCCTGGCTAGGAAACTAGATCCCACATGTTGCAATTAATAGTCTGCATGCCTCAACTAAAGATTCTGCACACTGCAAAGAAGACTGATGATCCTTCATGAAGCAACTAAGACCTAGTGTGGCCAAAATATCAACTATTAAAAAAAAAGAACAAAACATTAGCAAAATCAAAGACAGGACAGTGGAAATCACTCAACTGGAGTAGAAAAAGAAAGAAAAATCAGAATTAGAAAGTGTAAAGATAGAATAAAGGACTTATGGAACCAGCAAGGGCACCAATACTCACAGGAATCACAGAAGGAGAAGGGAAGGCAGAAAGCTTATTTGACAAAATAATGGCTAAAATTTTCCCTAAGTTGGGGAAAGAAATAGACATATAGATCAAAGAAGCCCAAAGCATTCCAAAAAAGATTAATTCAACAAGACACACATGGAGACACATTATAATTAACACGGTAAACGTTAAAGACAAGGAGAAAGTTTTTAAAGAAAAAAAGAGAAAAATAACATTATACACAACGGCATCTCCACAAGACCATCAGCAAATCTTTCAACAGAAACTTTTCAAGTTGAAGGGAATAGCACTATACATGCTAAGTGCTGAAAGACAAAAAATTGCCAACCAAGAATACTCTACCCAGCAAAGCTTTTCTTCAGAATTTAAGGACAGAAAATGAGTTTTCCAAACGAGAAAAACTGAAGAAGTTCACGACCACTAGACTGATCATACCAAAAATAAGTTTTTTAAAAGTAAAAGCAGGTTCTTCAAGCTAAAACAAAAAGGTACTGATTTGTAACAGAAAAACATATGAAAGGATATAAATGTCCAGTGGTAAAGATAAAAATAAATTCAGAATATTCTAATGTCATCATGGTGGGTAAATCACACATAAATCTAGCACAAAGCTTAAAAGATAAAAGTATTAAAATACAATACATAATTTGCTGAAGTATAACAAGATAAAAATGAAAATTGTGACAGCTAAACAAGGGTGAGCATTTCAAAATGTACAGCCTCAGTACATGCATTCTAAGTCAAGTCATTATTAGCTTAAACTAGGTTGCTATAAGATGTTTTGTAGAAGCTTCATGTAACACAAAGCAAAAACCTATAATAAATACACAACAGATAAACAGTGAGGAATCTAAGCATACTATTAGAGAAAATCATTAAATCACAAAAGAAGAGAATAACAGAAGAAAGGAACAAAGAACTTCCAAAACAGTAAAAGAACAATTACAAAATGGCAACAGTAAGTTCATACCTATCAATAATTACTAGGATGATGCTGTTAAAAGTGCTGTACTCAATATGCCAGCAAAATTGGAAAACTCAGCAGTGGTCACAGGAGAAGACTCTTGAGAGTCCCTTGGACAGCAAAAGATCAAACCAGTCAAATCTAAAGGAAATCAATCCTGAATGTTCACTGGAAGGACTGATGCTGAAGCTGAAGCTCTAATACTTTGGCCACCTGATGTCAAGAGCTGACTCATTGGAAAAGACCCTGATGCTGGGAAAAATTGAAGGCAGGAGGAGAAGGAGATGACAGAGGACGAAATGGTTGGATCACATCACTGACTCAACAGACATGAGTTTGAGCAAGCTCTGGGAGTTGGTGATGGACAGGGAAGCCTGGCGTGCTGCAGTCCATGGGGTTGCAAAGAGTCAGACACAAATGAGCAATTGAACTGAGACTAAATTCATCAGTTGAAAGTGACAGAATGGCTGAATCAATAATAATAATAAAAACCTCAACTACACATGGCCTATAAGAGACTTACTTCACCTTTCAGGACACACACAGACTGAAATTGAAGGGATAGAAAAACATATTTCATGCAAACAGAAACCAAAAGCAAGCCGGGGTAGCTGTACTTATATTTTAATGCAAGCTATAACAAGAAAGGTCATCATGTAATGATAGAGGGGTCAATTTGAAACCGAGCAGGACCCTGTGATGCCCAGCTGGTACAAGTCCTTTCTGTGCCCCATTTCTTGTTTGTAGGAAAGAGACTCCATTCAGCCTCCTTGGCAGATTCAAACAGTGGCTAATCAGAAAATGGAGGGAATACAGAAACAAAGGAAGGGCAAGCAAGGAACAGTAGTGTAGGGATGTGGCTCCTTCTCACGGAATATATACATACTCAATATGAATTCTTTTTTTTTTTTTTTTTGATGTGGATCACTTTTTAAGTCTCTATTGAGTTGGCTACAAATATTGTTTCTGTTTTACCTTTTGGCTTTTTGATCTTGAGGCATGTGGGATCTTGTCTCCCTGACCAAGGATCCAACTTGCACCCTCTGCATTGGAAGGCGAAGTCTTAAACCACTGGACCACCAGGGAGGTTCCTCAATATGAATTCAGTATCTCTGAATTCTTCTGCAGGAACTAAGATCCCCATCCAGGTGGAGGATGGTAACTTCAAACACGATACAAGATTTGTAGAACACCACCCTATTACCTCCCCATCAACCAATCAGAAAAAAAGTCTGCACATAAGGGAAGATAATAAAGACTCTGATCTCTTTCCCAGATGATTAACTGTGATTAACTTCTCCTTTCTCCCTTTAGAATTTTCATGGCCAAGTAGAATCTATGAGTAGGCTCTTGGATATGAGTCTGCCTTCTCCCCATGTTGTTAGTCTCCCGAATAAAGCAAACTCCCAATTAATACTTGTATTGGCTTTCGAGTAGCAAGCAGCCAAACCTGAATTTGGTAACAAATTTGACCAAAGAATATAACATGCTTTGTTATATACAACCAACACAGGAACACCTAAATATATAAAGCAAATAATAACAAACCTGAAGGGATAAGTAGACAGCAAAACAATAGTAGTTGGCGGACTTCAATACCCCCACATTCAACAATAGTTAGATCATCCAGACCAAAAAATCAATTAGAAAACACTGGACTGGAACTACATGTAAGACCAGATGGAATTACAATATACAGTGTTTTGTTCCATCCAAAAGCAACAGAAGACATTCTTCTCAAGTATACATGGAACAAAACCCAGGATAAATCATATGTCAGACCAAAAAGAAATCTTAATAAACTGAAGGCTGAAATTATGTCAGGCATCTTTTCTGACCACAATGGTATGAAACTAGAAATCAATTACCAGAAGAAAGACAAATGAAAACGTAAATACAACATACAAAAACTCAACGGGATTCAACACAATAAGTTCTAAGATAAATAATGATAAATGCCCACATTGAGACACAAGAAAAAAAAATCTTAAACATCCTAACTTTATGCCTCAAGAAAAAGAAAGAAACTAAGCCTAAATTTTGCAGTAAGATGGAAATAATGAGATCAGAGCAGTAATACATAAAATAAGACACTGAAAAGGCAACAGAAGAGATGAAATTAGGAGTTGGCTTTTTGAGAAGAAAACTGAAAGACTTTAGCTAAACTTACCAAGAGAAAGAGTGGACTCAAAATCAGTAAGAAAGGAGGAAACACTAAAAGTGATACCACAGAACTACAAAAAAAAAAAAAGAAAAAGAGAATATGAATAATTATGCCAACATACTGGACAACCTAGAAGAAATGGAAAGATTCCTAGATGCATGCATGATACCAAGACTCAATAATAAAGAAATAGAAAATCTCAACAGAATGATCACTAGTAATAAGATTGAATCAGTAAACAATAATCTCCCAACAAACAAAAATACAAGACCACCAACTTCATTGAATTTTATCAAACATTTAAGAATTAACCAATCCTTCTCCAACTCTTTCAAAAAAACAGAAGAGGAGGGGACATTTTCAAAATAGTTTTATAAGGCCAGTATTGCCCTGATATCAAAATGAGACAAGAACTTCCCTGGAGGTCCAGTGGTTAAGAATCTGCCTGCCAATGCAGGGGACTCCAGTCCGATCTCTGGTCTGGGAAGATCCCACATGCTGCAGAGCAACTAAGTCCATGCACAACTACTGAGCCCACGCGCCCCAGAGCCCGTGCTCCACAAGAAGAGAAACCACGGCAATGAAGACTGCGCGCTGCAACTAGAGAATAGCCCCCGCTCCCCGCAACTAGAGAAAAGCCTGAGCAGCAACAAAGTTCAGCACAGCTGAAAATAAATAACTAAATTATTATTATTTTTTAAATAATAAGGTTAAAGCTTGGGGAAAATACCCGGGAAGAGACAATATCCTTTAAAGCCTAAGGCTCTGAAGGGAATCCAACCACTGCTCAGCAAATTCCTAAAACCCGATTCATTAGGCCCTGCCAGGCCCCTGCAACACCCCGACTCTCCCTGTTCAGAAGCCTAGCAGGGAGTTATTGGTTTGTGCAAGACTTACGAGCAGTGAATGAGGCCGTCATCCCTATTTACCCAGTGGTACCAAACTCTTAACATCCTCCTCACCCAAGTGCCAGGGAACGCTGAGTGTTTCTCTGTTTGGACTCAGAGATGCATTTTTCTGTATTCCCCTACATCCAAACCCTCAATACCTTTCCACCTTTGAAAGGAGGGACCCTGAAACCCTGGAGGCTACCCAATATACATGCATGGTGCTTTCTCAGGGTTTTTGGAAGGGCCCCCACTTTGTGGAAAAGCATGAACACGAGAATTGAGGGATCTGAGCGTTGAGAAGGGAACTCTGCTCCAATATATTGATGATTCAGTGACAAGTAGTGAAACCAAACAAAATTCGGATTAAAATACTGTTGAGTCCTAAATTGTCTAGCAAAACCAAGGCTTAGGTCTCACAGCAACGGGTTCAGTATTTAGGATTTGTTTTCACCTGGGAAGGCGGGGCGTGGCACCAGCCCTGGTCACAGATCGGAAAAACAGCAGTGGATGCATTACCAGCTCCAACCACAAGGCGGCAACTTTGAGGCTTTCTCAGGATGGCTGGGTTCTGTCCTCGTGAGTGAAAGTGGCTCAGTTGTGTCCAACTCTTTGTGACCCCATGGATTGTAGACCACCAAGCTCCTCTGTGCATGGAATTTTCCAGGCAAGAATACTGGAGTGGTTTGCCATTTCCTTCTCCAGGGGATCTTCCCGATCCAGGGATCGAACCCACGTCTCCTGCATTGCAGGCAGCTTCTTTACCGTCGGAGCCATCAGGCAAGCCTGGGTTCTGTCCTTTCTGGATTCCAAATTATGGCCTTAGAGCCAAAAACCCTACATGAGGCTCTACAGGGAGAAGAAAAGGAACCCCTTCAATAGAATAAGGCCCACCAGCTTGGGACGGGGGATCTTTGAGACTCTAAGGCCTGAGCTGAGTAGACACCAGCACTGGAGCTTCCAAATTTGGACAAGCGCTTTACCCTCTTATGTTCACGAGAGGTCAGGGATAGCAGTAGGAGTCCTGACACAAAGCTGGAACCAGATTAGAGACCAGTGGCTTACTTTTCAAAACAACTGAACTTGGTTGCCCTGGGTTGGCCAAGCTGCCTGCGGGCTGAAGCAGCCACAGTCCTGTTGGTTAATGAGGCTTCCAAGCTCCCCCGGGGCAACACTTAGATGTGTTAACCCCTCATCAGGTACAATCTGTGCTGGACACCACTGGTTGACTGGAGGAAGGTTAACAAGATATCAGGCCCTCCTAATGGATGCCCCTGAAATTACCTTAAAGGTGTGCCAAACCCTGAACCCAGCAACTCTGCTTCTAGCAGTCAAGAGAGGAGACTCAGAGCATCAGTGTGTAGAAAGCCTAGAAAAAACTCAGTCCAGCAGGTCTGATCTTCTAGATGAGCCTCTTGACACCCTTGAGATCATTTGGTTTACTGATCGAAGCAGTTTTGTAGAAATGGGACCCAAAAGGCATATGCCATATGCATAGTTAGTCTAGTTAGTATAAATGGGACCCAAAGGTATGCCATATGCATAGTTAGTCTAGATGAAGTCATAGAAACCAAGGCCCTGCCACCCTGGACATGAGTCCAGAAGGCTGAACGGATTGCATTCACAACAGTTTTGTAGTTAGGGAAGGAGAAGAAATTAAATATTTTTGCTGACTCTAAATGTGGGTTTCATGTGCTATATGCTCATGCTGCCATTTGGAAAGAGAAATGTTCACCAGTAGAAATTCTGCCATAAAACATCAAGATCTGGTCCTGGCTCTCTCAGAAGCAGTGCAGCTCCTGAGCCGGGCAGCAGTCATCCACTGTGGGGGCCGTCAGAGGGATGGATCCTTCGTGAGCCAAGCACATGGCAAAGTTGATCAAACTGCAAAACAGGCAGCTGGACCGCGGGAACCTGAACTAACAAGTTAGGGCTCTCGTGACGGGCCGCCCGCACACTCCCCAGCCTCCCCCAGCACTCCCCACAGGAGCACAGACATGCTGAGAAATGGCGTGCTGAGAAAGGAAGCACAGGCTGGCATAAGGAGGAGGATAAGGTTCTAATTCCTGAGGCCTGACGACGGAAACTCACTGAGAGCTTACATCTCATCCACTATGGGAGGGATACACTATGGGACTTAACACAGAAGGATTTTTTAGGGAAGGGGCTTGAAAGAACAGTAAAACAAGTAACACGTGCCCATGACTTATGGACCCGTAATAACCCACGTGTGTGTGCATGCATGCTCAGTCATGTCCAACTACTTGTGAACCCCATGGACTACAACCTGCCAGGCTCCTCTGTTCATGGAATTTTCCAGGCAAGAATACTGAAATGGGTTGCCGTGCCCTCCTCCAGGGGCTCTTCCCAACTCAAGACCAAACCCACATCTCCCGTGTCTCTTGCATTGGCAGGCAGATTCTTACCACTGAGCCATCTGGGAAGCTCTGTGATAACCCACAGATCCATCTAATCCCTCCTTCATTACTCAGGTCAGTTCAATGCCAAGGGCCATATCCAGGGAAAGACTGGCAGCTAGATTTCACTCAAATGCCCCCATGATCAGGATGTATTAATATCTTCTCATGTTTGTCGATATTCTCATAGGATGGGGTGAAGTCTTCCCCAGCTGACCTGAAAAGGTTATGGAAGTCTGTAAGTATCCCCTGGTTTTCTTTTTTTCAGATTTCTTAAATGTGAAACATTTTTAAAAAGTCTTTATTGAATTTGATACAATACTATTTCTGTTTTATGTTTTGGTTTTTTGATCACAAGGCACGTGGGATCTTAGTTCCCCAACCAGGCATCAAACCTGGATCCCCTGCTTTGGAAGGTGAAGTCTTAACAGCTGGACTACCAGGGAAGTTCCTGTAAGTCCCTTTTAAAAGAAGTAATTCCTTGGTTTGGACTTCCAAAGTCCTTGCAGAGTGATAGCAGGCCCTCTTTTAAACCCAAAACCACACAGGGGCTCACAACAGCCCTAGGGATAGATTCCAAGCTACACACTTGGTGGCACCCCAGGCTTCACTGAAGGCAGAGAAAATGAACCATACTTTAAGGAAAACCTCAGCAAAAGCTCTATGAAGAAACTCACGAACCCTGGACCAACTTGCTTCCTACTGCACTCCTCAGGGTCTGTGTAGTCCCCAGGAGTGGGTCTGAGACTTAGCCCATTTGAAGTGACCTATGGGCGGCTTCTTCTTACTGATATTCTACCAGATGAGGCTGTGAGCCAGTCCCTGAGAGATATTATTAATCTAGGAACATCCTTTCCCAACAACACAAGAGATGACTGACTCTGCACATGGACATCACCAGATGGTCAATACCAAAATCAGATTACATTCTTTGCAACTGAAGATGGAGAAGCTTTATATAGTCAGCAAAAACAAGACCTGGAGCTGTCTCTGGCTCAGATTATCAGCTCCTTATAGCAAAATGCAGGCTTAAACTAAAGAAAGCCAGGAAAACCACTAGGCCAGTCAGGTACAACCTAAATCAAATCTCCTATGAATAGATGGAGGTGATGGATAGATTCAAGAGATTAGATCTGCTAAACAGAGTGCCTGAAGAACTATGGACAGAGGTTCATAATATTGTATAGGAGACACTGAGCAAAACCATCCCAAAGAGAAAGAAATCCAAGAAGGCAAAGTGGTTGTCTGACGAGGCTTTACATATAGCTGAGGAAAGAAGAAAAGGGAAAGGTATATCCAACTGAATGCAGAGTTTCAGAGAATAGCAAGAAGAGATAAGAAGACCTTCTTCGACAAACAATGCAAAGAAATAGAGGAAAACAACAGAAGGGGAAAGACTAGAGATCTCTTCAAGAAAACTGGAGTTATCAAAGGAACATTTCATGCAAAGATGGGCACAATAAAGGACAGAAATGGTAAATACCTAATAGAAGCAGAAGAGATCAAGAAGAGGTGGCAATAATACACAGAAGAACTGTACAAAAAAGTTCTTAATGACCATGATGACCACAATGGTACTGTCACTCACCTAGAGCCAGACATCCTGGATTGTGAAGTCAAGTGGCCCCTCAGAAGCACTGCTGCCAATAAAGCTAATGGAGGTGATGGAATTTCAGCAGAGCTATTTAAAATCTTAAAAGATGCTGCTGCCAAAGTGCTGCACTCAATATGTCAGCAAATTTGGAAAATCCAGCAATGGCCACAGGACCAGAAAAAGTCAACCTTTATCCCAATTCCCAAGAAGGGCAGTACTAAAGAATGTTCATACTACCAGACAATTGCACTCACTTCTCAGGCTAGTAAGGTTATGCTCAAAATCTTTCAAGTTAGGCTCCAGCAGTACTTGAATTGAGAACTTCCAGGAGTACAAGCTGGGTTTAGCAAAGGCAGAGGAACCAGAGATCAAATTGCCAACATTCACTGGATCTCACAGAAAGCAAAGGAATTCCAGAAAAACATCTGCTTCATAGACCACGCTAAAACCTTTGACTGTGTGGATCATAACAAACTGTGGAAAACCCATAAAGTGATGAGAATATCAGACCATCTTACCTATCTCCTGAGAAATCCGTATGTGGGTCAAGAAGCAACAGTTAGAACTGGACGTGGAACAATGGACTGGCTCAAAATTGAGAAAGGAGTACCACAAGGCTGTATATTGGCACCCTATTTATTTAACTTATATGTAGAGAATATCATGCAAAATGCTGGGCTGGATGAGTTACAAGCTGGAATCAAGGTTGTCAGGAGAAATATAAATAACCTCAGATGTGCCGATGATACCAATCTAATAGCAGAAAGCGAAAAGGAACTAAAGAGTCTCTTGATGAGCGTGAAAGAAGAGAGTGAAAAAGTTGGCTTAAAACTCAATATTAAAAAACTAAGATCATGGCATCTGGGCCCCATCACTTAATGGCAAATAGGAGGGTAAAACGTAGAAGCAGTGACAGATTTCCTTTTCTTGGGCTCTGAAATCACTGCAGATGGTGACTGCAGCCATGAAATTAGAAGACAATTGTTTCTTGGGAGGAAAGCTATGACAAACCTAGACAGTGTATTAAAAAGCAAAGACATAATTTTGCCAACAAAGACTCACAAGTCAAGGTATGGTCTTTCCAGCAGTCATGTGCAGATGTGAAAGTTGGACCATAAAGAAGGCTAAGCACCAAAGAATTGATGCTTTTGAATTAGTTTTAGAGAAGACTCTTGGGAGATCAAACTAGTCAATCCTAAAGGAAATCAACCCTGAATATTCATTGGAAGGACTGATACTAAAGCTGAAGCTCCAATACTTTGGCCACATGCTGCGAAGAACCCACTCATTGGAAAAGACCCTGATGCTGGCAAAGATTGTGTTGGGTAGAAAGAGAAGAGGGTGACAGATGATGAGATGGTTGGATGGCAACACTGACTCAATGGACATGAACTTGGGCAAGCTCTGGGAGATGGTGAGGGATAGGGAGGCCTGGCGGGCTGCAGTCCATGGGGTCACAAAAAGGCAAACACGACTTGGCAGCCGAACAACAACAGAACAAGTTCAGAAAGTAATCCAGGACCATGCCCACAAGGCATTGCCACAGTCCACTAAAAATACAGAAAAAGGAGCAGTTCCTTTGGAAATAAACCCTGGGGACCAACTTCTTAAAACCTGGAAAGAGGGTCTCCTGAAGATCAGCCATTGCCAAAATGGAAGGGCTCCTATAATGTAACTTTAACCATTCCCTCTGCTGTCAAGTGGCAAGGGATATCGAGTTGGGTACATTTGTCCAGACTAAAAGTTTTTACCTCCAGAAGCCCCGCAGATCACAACAGAAGAACAATACACCCGTGAGCCAGTGGAAGACCTGATACCTGTTCAGAAGACAGGCACCATCCTCATAAGTAAAATGACACAGTGGGTGGGCTCCTATCTGAAGCTCTAATGGGATTTGGGACGTCTCTTGTTTCCTTGGCTGATGTGGTGCTTGACAATCATCTGGCCCTTGAGTACCTTTGGCAGAACAAGGTAGAGTTTGTGCAATAACTAATACTTCCTGCTGCACTTGGATCAAGGCGACAGGACAGGTAAAAGTTGATGTTAAAGAAATATACACCCAGGCAGAGTGGTTTCATAATTTTGGCAGGGGTGATGTCACTTTCCTTGTCTGGTCAACAGTTAAGGAAGCCCAAAATTAACCTGGTTCCTTTCCTTGCTAGGCCCTTCAATGACTATTGTTGTTATTCTCCTTTACAGCCCTTGTCTTGTTTAACCTTTTAGTTAAGTTTGTGTCTTTTAGGCTCCGACAGTTTGAAGTGAGACTCGTGATGGCTCAAGGAATTCAGCCCAATCCAGTGGAAAATAGCCCAGATCCCTACAGGTCATTAGAACAGACAGTGAGGGACTTCTGCACCTCTAGGGAAGGCTAGGGTCTGTGGTCCCTGTCCAGCAGAAAGAAGTTTCAGAAGACGAGACCTTCGGCCCTTTAAGAAGGGAGAATGAGACAGGCCTAGGACCTTCTGCTGCAATGCTTTCTCTGGGCACACCTCTCCTCAAGCAATACAGAGAAACTATATGGGACTAAAAATAACTGTGCAGGCATAGTCAGGGCAAATTCTGGAAGAAAACAAAAACATACAAAGAAACCAAAAAACCTAACTGCCACTTCTGAAGAGCCTGGGGCAAAAGCAGGGTACTGCACATGCCCCCATCCACACAATATCACCTAAGGGGTGGGCAGACCACCCCTCTGGCCCACCCCTGGACACACCCCTACCCTCAGCCCATGTAAGTAATAAGCTCACTGCCCTCCCCCAGGGAGCCAGTGAGCAAGGGAACCCGATGTTTTTCCTGCTCCCTTTGCTGCAGCAGGAGCCCCAGGAAAGGCTTGCCTGAATTTCTTGTCTGGCCTCTAGTCGATTTCTATTGATTAATGAGGTCAAGAACCCTAGTTGGTAACATAATTAGCTAAGAAAAAGAAATAAAAGGCATTCACATTGAAAAGGAGGAAGTAAAACTTCTCTGTTTGCACATGATACAATTATTTTATACAGAAGACTAAAGACTGCACTAAAAAATTGTTAGAACTAATAGAAGAATTTAGTAAAGTTGCAGTTACAAAATCAATTTACAAAAATCTGTTGGGTTTCTGTACACTAACAAGCTATCAGAAAGAAATTAAAGGGGAAAAAAAATCCCATTGTAATTGCATCAAAATAATAAAATATCTAAAAATAAATTTAACAAAGGAGGTAAAGACCTGTACGTGGAAAATATACAATACCAATAAAAGAAGAAGATTCAAATAAATGTTTATAGGTTGGAAGAATTAAACTGTGAAAATTTCCATGCTACCCAGAACAATCTACAGATTCAATGAAATTCTTATCAAAATTCCAAAGGGATTTTTAATAGAAACAGAACAAATGATTCTAAAATTTGTATAGAACCACAAAGACCTTCAATAGCCAAAGTAACCTCAAGAAGAACACAGCAGGAGGTACCATGCTTCCTAATTTCCAACTATATCACTTACATTGCTATATATATTATCAGATAATATATAATTATTTATCATACATATAATAAATATATTATATATATATATATTATTATAGTAATCAAAACAGTATATATTGGCATAAAAAACAGACACATAGATCAATGGGACAGAGAAAAGGGCCCAGACATAAACCCATGCATATGTAGTCAATTAATTAACAACAAAGGAATAAGAATACAGGAGAGGGGAAAGAAGAGTTTCTTCAATAAGTTATACTGGGAATACTGGACTGCTTCATGCAGAAGAATAAAACTGGATCACTCACTATCTTACACTGCACACAAATACCCACTCAAAATGGAAGACTTAACAGAAGATTTGAAATCATAAAATCCTAGAAAGAGACATAGGAAAGTAAGCTCCTGGACATTGGTCTTGGCAATTATTTTTTTTTTTTGGATTTGACACGAAAAACAAAAGAAAAACCGAAAATGAACAAGTGGAACCACATCAAACTAAAAGTTTCTGCACAGTGAAGAAAATCGTCAACAAAATGAAAAGGCAGCCTATGGACCGGGAGAAAATGTTTGCTAATCATATATCTGATGGGGATTAATATCCAAAATATATAAAGAATTCATACAGCTCAACAGCCAAAAAAACCCCAAAAAACAAAAAACCCCAAACAAAACAATCTGATTAAGCTATAGGCAGAGGATCTGAACAGATATTTTTCCAAAGAAGAAGACATACAGATGGCCAATAGATATGTGAAAAGGTTCTCAACATCAATAATCATTACAGAAACACAAGTCAAAACCACAATGAGACACCACCCACACCTATTATTAGAATGGTTATTATCAAAATGACAAGAGGGAACAAGTGTTGGCCAAAATACAGAGAAAAGCGAACACTTGTGCACTGTTAGTGGGAATGTTAACTGGTGCAGCCACTATGGAAAACAATATGGAGATTCCTAAAAAAATTAAAAATACACCTACTATGTGATCCAACAATTCCACTTCTGGGTATTCATCCAAAAAAAAACTAAATCACTACCTCCAAAAGGTTATCTGTGTCTGCATGTTCATTGTTATTCACAATAGCCAAGACACAGAACATCTCAAGTGTCCATGGATGTATAAACAGATACAGAAAATGTGAAATATATATATATATATATATATGTATGTATATATAAATGTTATTCAGCCATAAAAAAGGGAAATCTTGCCTTTTGTGACAACATGGATGAAACTTCAGGGCATTATGCTAAGTGAAATATGTCAGCCAGAGAAAAACAAATACTGTGTTATTTCATTCACATGTATCTAAAAACACAAACTGAACTCATATATACAGAGAACAGATTGGTGTTTATCTGAGGCAGGAGTAGAGGTGAAATGGCAGAAAGTGGTCAAAAGATGCAAACAACAATTATAAGATAATAAGTCTTGGGATGTAATGTATAGTATAGTTACTATAGTTAATAATAGTGTATTGCATATTTGAAAGTTGCTAGAAGAATAATCTTAAAAGCTCTCATTAAAAAAATTGTAACCATGTGACATGATGCATCGATGATAACTAAACTTGTGGTAAACATTTTGCAATACATACATATGTCAAATCATTATATTTCATATCATGGACTTATGCAATGTTATCCATCAAATATATCTCAATAGAAAACTAGAAGAAATATTTTAAGAGTATTAGTAAAACTTCTAAGTGACTTTATATGGCCTTGGGATGGAAAGAGATTTTCTAAACATTACCTAACATGGGAAAATAATAGCACTGACATAAAATTTTACAATTTCTGTGTGTAGACAACCATAACTAAATTTAAAAAGGAAATGACAAACTAGGGGAAAATACACATTCGTGGCTGACCACCACCCTGCCCCAATGAGAAAACAGGCTCAGGATACAGCAGGAAAATGCCTCTCTAAGTTTTAGTTGCCCTCATGAATACTGGGAATCATGATAATGCCTGTATAGAATTCATAGCTGGTCCAACACTTGAAATTCCTAATGAAAATGATTTTATTTATTAATGCATGTGTATGGTGTGGATTTATATTTGTGTCTGTGTGGGCGCACACACATGCACATGCACAAATGCATTTACACAACCAAGGCATCTCTCATTTGGCCTAGAACTGATCATTTTGAAAACTGAAAGCCCTAAGAAATGCCTCAATCCAACTGGGACAGCTGGTCACCCTACTACAGGCATAGAGAGAAAAGGGGATGGAAGAATATGCACAAAGATTTTATTTATTTATTTATTTTTGTCCTTTTTTTAAAAGGACACATTTCTGGGGAGGAAGTCTTATAGATAGTTTTTCTTCTCTTTGTTATGCTTACTTGTACATTCTAATTTTTTCATAAATGTTTTATGATAAGGAAAAAACCACATTTATTCTAATGTGACATTTAAAAAATGGAATATAGCCTCTAGAACTATTCATAGCTATGGAATAATTTCCAAAATATAGACTGGGTCAAATATGAGCAGTGCTTATAATATGGGAAAATCTTCCAGCTCCAAGACATGACATGCTATCAATTTGCCAGAACTTAAGGAATGTTCTCTGTGCATGTTTTCTGTACTTTCGTGTCTTGACAATTAGCATGGAAAATACAATATAAGTGTTTCAATACAAGGCACATTAAACAGTAACATTAGCATGCAATGCTCTTAGTGCTGTCAGTAAAAATGGAAGATTCTTCATATTTCTATCCCATTGACTGCACTGACATTTGTGAGATCATCATTTCAAAGACTGACTTATATGTTAAAGCTTTATCCATTAGTTACTAAAATTATGATTATGCGATGAACTTGATATTATAAGGATAGATTTTTTTAAATTTATTCTTAAGTTGAGGGAGTTTATTTTTATTTAATTTCCTTAAAATTGGAACTGTCCCTAACTTAAATACATTCTTGGAATTGTCTCTCTTTTTTTTTTTTTAATTTGGTGGAGGAGATAGATCCCAGAACTTTGAGGAGGGGGAAAAAAAAAACAAACAACAACAGGATATTTACATTATTCTTTTAGTACCTGGGCGCTGTGAGTTGCATGGAATACAGATGTGGTAGAGCATGACAAACCACGGCGCAACCTCTTTTGTGACCAGAAAAAGTTTCACAATCCACAAAAAATTCCCCCAGTACCAGTGGGATCGTCTTGCATTTCCTTATTTAGGGCCAGCAAGCTGTTAATGGCTCAACTTAAGTCTCTCCAGTTATTGTATTTTTGAATACACTTAAGAACTAGAATGTCTGAGTTGTTAAAAGAAAAAAAATTTTTTTGGACCAGTGGAAGCACTCAAGACAGCCTCTGATTGCCTAACTGCTTCCTAGAACTAAACTCAAAATACAGGCACACATAGACAGAGACACACACACACATCTGCTGCCAGGACCTCATGGAAACAGACCTAACCCAGTAACTCGGCCCTATTCAGGAACCCAGGCTCTCTGATTTAAACAGCTCAGCTACGTCACTTGAATCCATTGAGCCATAATTCCAGATACATTTGAAATCCCATCTTTGGAATCTAGCACCATTTTGAATCAGGCCCTTATACTTAACTGCCTCAGCTCCCTCTTCCGAGAATTGTCTGCACTTATCACTGTTGGCCTTCATTAGGGAGCCCAGATCACATACCTGGGATTATATTACTGCTGTATATCAACTCCTCAAGACAAAGGGTCTCTTTGCCCAAGACAAAGGGCCTCTTTTTGGCAATAGCAGTTAATCAAAACCAAATTGAGCTGCAGGCTTTCCTGCTCTTCAAAACAAAACAAAAACAAAAGCCAAGCCCGACCAGAAATTATTCCTCTTCTGTCGCTCCAAATGCATCTCCCATTCCTTCTTTCTCACTCCCTCCCCTTACCCCAGTACCCTCCATACACAAACTGAAGAAGAAAGCCACCAGGCAGACTTTCTGATGAATTCATGAAAAACTTACTTTTTGTCTTCTGTTATACTTTTTAGAGGAGCTCTACCAGATGCATATGGAATACCCCTTCAAGAACAGGCAACTTTGTGTTTTCACAGAACTGCATCAGAAAGGAAGTCCCTGAAGATACACACAGGCTGACAGCAAGCTGAGCTCTAAGAACGGCTGGGATCAAGTCTAGAGGAAAGTAAGCAGCAAGCAACACTCAGCCCAAAGCAAAGCGCTGGGGCTCAGGCCAACTCAAGAACTCGAGATTGAGGAAACCGTGGGCATGTTGACCTCTTGTCAAAAAGGCTGTCACAAAGGCAGCTCGTTAACCCACGAAGAGCCCACTTTCACACTCTCTGGTTTCCAAGTATTGGCAGCAGCATGCATGGTCTTTTGGACCACGTGGTACACATAGCTTCTCTCCGTTTCAGTCTGGTACCTGGTGGTAACCATTTCCTTTCTCCACAGAGAAGCAGCCACGGGCCTAGCTCCTGCCTCTGTCTCCCCCTATTTTATCTCATGCCTAGAAATAAGAGTTAGATTTCCTTAATGCATTTTTATTTACTTGACTGTGGTGGGTCTTTGTTGCAGCACTGGGGTTTTCTCTCTAGTTGTGGCATGCAGGGGCTATTCTCTAGCTGCAGCACGTGACTTCTCGTTGCTGTGGCATCCCTTGTTGCAGAGTCCGGGCTCGAGGGTGTGGACTTAAGTAGTTGTAGCATGTGGGTTCAGTAGTTGTGGTTTACGAGCACAAGGGTCAGTAGTTGGGGCACACGGGCTTAGCTGCTGCATGGCATGTGGGATCTTCCTGGACCAGAGATCAAATCAGTGTCCTTTGAATCGCCAGGCAGATTCTTAACCACTGGTCCACCCAGGAAGCTCCTTAATACATTTTTCTTTAACCTCTCCTGCCCCAGAATCGACCGCTGGCTCTACATGTATTAAATTTATTAAATTGTATGTATTGTTTTGATTTTACAAAACTGTTTATGGTTTAAAGGGCTGTTCATGTTTTGACTTTACAAAGCTGTTTATGGATTAGAGGGTTATTTATATTTATGTTTATGGATTAAAGGGCTACTATGCATTCCTTCCCCCCATCATGAAGCCAGCTTCATCTCCAATTACAAACAACCGCTCACTCTCCTCATCTTCTATCAACCACAGCTCCCGCAGGTCTGTCTTCAAGTCCAAGCGGAGCGCATGGAGACAATGCATCGGAGCTATTGGATTCTGAGATACAGCAACCATAGCACTGACAGAAACCCATTTTCAATTCAGACTCAAAGCAGAAAGTGATTACCCTGCCCCTCTCCCCAAAGCTGATTAAAAAAAACCCAGAGTATGATAGTTGGACAAAGAGAACCACAGTGCCCAAAGAGAATAAAGTCTGCAAGGAGAACCCAAACAGGTTAATCCACAGAGAAAAGAAAGAGAGATGTAATGTCAATTTAATGGGTCTAGCCAGAATTTGCAGAATCCAAGAAGACAAGCAAAATCTTTTCTTAAAAAAAAACAAAAACAAAATCAATTCATGAAGATTCATCAGTTAGAGACTACATTGGGAGCAATGACATTAGACTAGTTATTTTCCGTGTTTAGGAACTTGGAAGCCAAAAAAAAAAAAAAAAGGAAAAAAGTCACAGCATAGCAGGTGCAGATCAAATTGCTGGAGAAAGAAGATCCTACACATGTCTTTAACCCACCTAGGTGACTGCTGTCACAGGGTAATGAATGAGGAACTAAAGTTTGTTACCATAACCCACTAGATGTTCCTTATAGCTCTGAGGGAGAGATTTGGAAAAATATATTGCTGCTTCCCAGGTGGCACTAGTGATAAAGAACTTGCATGCCAATGTAGGAGACAGAAGAAAAGCAGGTTTGATCCCTGGGTTGGGAAGATTCCCTGGAAAAGGAAATGGCAACCCATTCCAGTATTCTTGCCTGAGAAATCCCAAGGACATAGGAGCCTGGTGGGCTAGTCCATAGGGTCACAAAGAGTCGGACATGACTGAAGCGGCTTAGCACATACTCAATTGTATATAGCTCTCATTTCTGAGCCTGAGTTCAGCCATTATTAGTAAATTCTTCTGTGGGGTATGTAAGATACCTGCTCCCCTCCTAAAAGGGCTGGATAGATTCTTATGGGCTCTTCCCTAGAGGCCTCTGATTATTCAACTAGTACATTTCATTTAAAACCACAGATATTTCTCTGAGCCCACCCCATTTATGTCTCGCTCTGCATATAGCAGCCGCCTACCAAGGAAGAAGATGCAGGTTCAATCCCTGGGTCAGGAAGATCCCCTGGAGAAGAAAACAGCAACCCACTCCAGTATTTTTGCCTGGGAAATCCTACAGAGGACAAAGGAGCCTGGTGGGCCACGGTCCATGGGGTCGCAAACAGTTGGACACAACTGAGTGACTAAACAACTGTATATAGCACTAGTTATATATATGTCTGTTTCTGCTTTATAAAATTTATTTTGGCTGCAGTGGGTCTTCATTGCTGCAGGCGGGCTTTCTCTAGTTGCAGCGTGCAGGCTTCTCATTGCCACGGCTTCTCTTGTGCGGCACAGGCTCTAGGTGCTCGGGCTTCAGCAGTTGCAGTGCACGGACTCAGTAGTTTGCCATGTGGGCACACTGCCCCACAGCACGTGGGATCTTCCTAGACCTGGGATTGAACCATGTCTCCTGCATTGGCAGGTGAATTCTTTACCAATGAGCCATCAGAGAAGCCCTCTGCATACTTCTTAGTGTTTAAATATACTGACGTAATTTGGTCCCATATTCCAAGTAAAAAACTTTACCAGATACCATGGGGACACAGCGTATACACAATACATTATTCTTACCCCAAAGGGCTAACCATCTAGTAAGATGAAAGAAACAGGAAGTCAAGAGTTAAATAATGACACAGCAATTAAACACTAGCTTGGTCCTGGTGTAGCTGCTATGGGAATCACAGGAAGAAATCCCATTGGGACTGGGTGTTCTTCTGTGGTTTCTTTCCTACATGCAGGAAGTTGTAATAATTTTCTTACTAAGTCTTGCCAGACATTTTGGCTGTAGCCCCTTCACCCACACCCAAAAATGGGAGTTTAGGTGTTGGGCATGAGTTGTGATGCTCCATCCTCCAAATGTGGAGAGGGTGTTGGGGAGAAGGTCATTGACCTCTAGAGACCCAAGAACTAGCATCTTTGCATGCATGCATGCTAAGTCACTTCAGTCGTGTCCGACTCTGTGTGAGCCTATGGACAGTAGCCCACCAGGCTCCTCCATCCACAGGATTCTCTAGGCAAGAATACTGGAGTGGGTTGCCATTGAGAGGAATTTAAATCAGAATCCTGTAGAATCTCAGTCCCCAACCTTTTTGACATCAGAGGCTGGTTTCATGGAAGACATTTTCCCCACAAATGGGGTGGGGGAATGGTTTTGGGGTGATTCAAGCACATTATATGTTCCATGCACTTTACTCCTATTATTATTACATCAGCTCCACCTCAGATCATTAGGCATTGGGTCTGGAGGTTAGGGACCCCTGCTGCAGAACATCCAAACAGAAATTCCATCCAAAGAAGCTAGAAGTAGAGAAAGAGAAGAGATAGAAAGTTTAGGTATGAGGGTGACCATTGGCTAGAATGCAAAGAAGCCAGGATAAGTGAAACCAGAGGATAGGCACAGAGTTTAGGAACATTCCCCATGTCAAAGACAACAGCTGCAGTAGCTTTTATTAAAAAGAACTGCACCTACAGGTTTTAGTGAGCTGAGTCACCAAGGGTTCACTCAATCTAGACATCACCTCCCACCAGGTGTGACCCTTTCCCATCAAGAAGGACGGATGCACTCTACCCAGGGTCAACCCTAATGCATCCTAGAACATTTCTAAGGTGAAAGAGGATTTCCCATGCCTATGTCTCTGACTGATTTTAGTGCCATTGCATGCTCAGAACCTATTCCAGCACACACTCATGGATCTGAAGTGGAGAAGGAAGTCTGGATCTTAGTGGTCTAGATGAACATTAACAGAATGCATGGAGGTCTGAAGACCTTGAAGACAGCGTCGCCTGTTACCCTGGAGACCCAGAAGATGCGGTCTTCTAGCAGCTGGCTAGAGCAGAATTACACTGTGTCTGGAGGCCAGCCCAGACTCACAAATCCCCCCAGCTCCTTCCCCCAGAGCCCAGCATTAGTTCTAAAACTCCTTATATGTATATGGTGACAGCTTCCTTAATACTGACCAGCTGTTCGGGTAACAGTAGTGCCAGGGATGACAGAGGACCAGCAGGAGTGAAACACTGATGGATACCAAAGGGAGGGTTCTGGCCAGTGAGCCATGGTGAGTCATCACAACTGAATTCTGTTGTGAATACAAAGAGCCCGTGTCTTTTTCAGCAAGAGGTGCTACTCTGGAGTTCTCACTTGCGTAGTAACTGATGCAATCCATATGGCTGACGGTCTGTGTAGAGGGGGCAGATGGAACCAGAAGGTCTAGGACAGTCAGCTGTTTGGTCTGACCACAGAATCACCTGGGATATTAACACTACAGATGATTGGGACCCATCCTTGACCTACTGAATCAGAATATTCAGGGGTGGAGCCTTGGTGCACACATATTTTCAAACTCCACAAGTGATTCTCAGGTATAGCTTGGGTGGAGAACTACTATTTTTGAACAGTGCTCTACAAAATTAGGGTACAAAATGAGGACTGAATTCTGGTATTATGCAGTAAGCTAAACTGTGGAGATATATGGGGCCAGGTAATCCGTGGTCAAATGTGGCAGCAGAAGACCTTAACAAAAAGAGTGACAGTGGTAAGTGATCCAGTGGTAAGTAGATAAATATACCTTCACCATGTGGCTAGAAGGCAAGTATTGGGTTAGCCAAAAAGCTCATTTGGCTTATTCCATGACATGTTACAGAAAAAACCGAACGAACTTTTTGGCCAACTCAATACTTAATTCTGTTTGAGATTATCTCCCTTTAGGTGGTACCAGGGAAAGAATAATACATTTTAGTCTGTGCTCAAGCATTTCCCCAAGAATATTATTTCAATTATCTTTTTTGGAAGAGACAAGAAGGACATGGTTAAAGTTAGGTATCAATAATTTTTTTAAATATATCATTAATCAGAAAGAACCTTCTCTGGTCATCTTGAGCTAGCCAAATATATCTCTTATCCCTAAGTGTTTAATTCCCTAAGTTAAATAAGGTGGTACCAACACAATTTCAATCACTGCTCTTCTGAATGGATTTGACTGAGTAAATAAGTCCATGGCTTGCACACACTTGCCGTCAGAACAAGGACCAACAGTGGAAACAAAGCTCAACTCTGATAATAATGGGAGGAGAGGGGAAGGAGGAGAATTAGAACACACTGTAAGAAGGCAAAGCTCTTTGACAAGGTAGATGACTGCAGGGAAGATTAGCTGAGACGCACCTTCTTCTGAAGAATATCCCCATAGGAAAGACAAGGAAAAAATGTAATCTCAGCACCCAGGGTACAAGGAGATTATTAATCTTTGCCAGCCACCTACACCCCCACCCATGGAAACACCCTCCTTGTGAGCTTGGGTAGAAGAATAGCTCATTGACAGTTTACTGTTGCCACCACATCCTTCTTTGTCAGTAGGTCACATTTCATTTCAAGGTTCCTGATGCTGACTGCTCAATTTGATCAAGACAAGAATGGGTTCCAATGGTTCAGATTCTAACCAACTCAATCAATCAATCCATGGACTTGGCCCTGAGTTGGCAGCATAATGTAATGTCATGACAGATATAAGGCCACTCAAAAGGCTGGATCACATTTAATGTTTTGAATGGGATCAGGGGTCAGCTGAGGTCCTGCCATCGTACAGGCAGAGGACATGGGCTCAGCCTCCCTAGGCGGCTGTGTAGAACAATCCTTCATCCATATTCTTTTTTGTCTTTTGCACCCTCCAAATTCCATGACTGCCTCTTTATTTCAGGGAAGGGCCATGATACATAAGCCATCACTGAGAGTTATCTCATCACAAAGATTTGGGCCTAAAAGACTCCCTGTGAGGACACTTGGTAGCCCAAATATCTGTTGACTAAGTATATCAGAGTTCCCTAGAGAACAGAACCACTAGGATATACTGCAGGTGTGTGTATAGATCGTGTGTACACGGGAGAGTGAGAGCAGCATGGTGAGACGGAAAGAGATGTATTTTAAGGAATTGGTTCACACAGTTATGGAGGTTAGCAAGACCAAAATCTGAAGGGTGGGCTCGCAGGCTGGAGACTCAAGAAAGAATCAGTGTTGCAGTTGAAGTCCAAAGGCTGTCTGCTGGCAGAATTCCCTCTTACTTGGGGGAAGTCAATCTTTCATTCTATTCAGGCCTTCATCTGATTAGATGAGGCCCACCCCCATGATGGAGGGCAATCTGTTTTACTCAAAGTCCACCCATTTAATGTTACTCTCATGCTTAAACACCCTCACAGACACACCCAGGTTAAGGTTTGACCAACTATCTGGGCACTACAGTCCAGCTAAATGGACACATAAAATGAACCATCACAGTGCCAAATGGATGCCCCAACCAGCCTAGAAGACCATCGCTCCCCAAGCATCAGAGAGTATCAGGTACAAGTAGTCAGTGGCAAGGCTGTCCTTCCCCAGGTTTAGGGTGGTGGCTAAAAAAACTAGGTATAGACAGACCCCCAATCCATTAAAACACCACCTGGCCAGAACGGGAGTCATTCTCTCTGAAAGTCACAGTGTTAGAAAGAATGAGAGAGACTAACGCTGCCATCTGAATAGAGTCCTTATTTCTAGCACACATTAGCACAGGGTTCAGAACAAGGATGGAGGGATGTGTCATGTTCTCAATGAATCGGAGCAAAGCATCATCTCTACTAGGGTGAGGCCAAGAGTGGACTCTCACATACTTCAAACCCCACTCTGCTGGAAGATTGCCTTTTCAATGCTTTGAGGGCTGTATCCCAGGCTTCTGTTTACCATTTGTTTTCCCAGAAATCAAATTAAAATCTCTCTGGAAAAACTCTTAAAAGTAACATTGTGGATCATGTCCACCTTTATGAGTTTCACAGGACTACACATGAATAGGAGAGTCTATCCTGTAGAAGATTTTGGTAGAAGATTATTGTGTCTCAATTCAGGGCAGTTAAGGTTACCACTGTCTCTCTACTGAAAAGTGACCCACCCAAAGCCAGTAACAGGCTTCCCAGGTGGTGCCAGCAGTAAAGAATCTGCCTGCCAATGCAGGAGACATAACAGATGCAATTGAACCGGGGTTCAATCCCTGGGTCAGGAAGATCTTCTTGAGGAGCTAATGGCAACCCACTCCAGTATTCTTGCCTGGAGAATCCCATGGACAGAGGGGCCTGGCAGGCTACAGTCCATGGGGTTTCAAAGAGTCAGACATGACTGAAGCAACTTAGCATGCATGCACAAAGCCAGTAAAACCAACAGGAGAGCAGAGAACCCATTGTCACTGCTGCAGAGTGAGGAGTCTTGTCATACCCTGCAGATTTGGAAGCTCTGAGTTCCAAGTTTGCTTGCACTGAGCGAACCCAACCAGTGATCTAAAGAACTTACATGATGTGAAGTAAATCAGACCAAGCCTAAGAGAATTGAGTTCAAGGACAATATAAGAGATCCCCCATCTGGCTCCCCAGCGGGCTGGAGACCCCTGAGAGCAGGGTCTTGGTTTTGTTCTCTGTGGTGTCCCCAGAATCTGGCACATAACAACCTCTGCTCAGGAAACTTTTGTAGACTGACTGATTGCTAATTAAATCACATCCAAAGCAATCTTTCTGTAAGCATGAACATGTATCATCACAGTGGTCAAAAAGGAATGGGACTTTTTCATACGAAAATTGGAATGATCTCAGAGTGATAAATTTTTGAAATGAATTCATTTATAAAATAGTCACTGTCTCTGCCTGTCTAATTGGCCCTCTGTAAAATGAGACTGGGGGATGGCATTTTTACTTAGCACCCATACAACACCTGGGGGCACATGCGATAGTTAAAATTTGGCAGGGGAGTGACACCTAAATTATTCATTCACAGCAACCCTTTTCCTTCCTAGCAGAGAGACAGCATCCTAGAAGATTCTACCAGGCTGTTTAATCTGTCTGGATTTTCAACTCCTTGGTGGCAGAGACTACATCTTATCCCCAAACCTACCCCACTGCTTGACATCTATAGAGTCGATGCTCAGATGATGACCATCAAATACTTATATTTTCAATGTTTTCTTGCCCAGTAAAGAAACTGGAGCATGGGGGAATTTCAGGAAGCCTGTGATAACAGAAAGTTGGTAAAGTGCACAAAGCTGATTACAAGGGAATATCAGAAAGAATTAAAAGGATTAACAGGATATTGACAAGGATATGCAAGGATGGGAATGATAAAGGACAGAAATGGTATGGACCTAACAGAAGCAGAAGAGATCAAGAAAAAGTGGCAAGAATACACAGAAGAACTGTACAAAAAAGTTCTTAATGACCTGGATAACCACAATGGTATGGTCACTCACCTAGAGTCAGACATCCTGGAGTGTGAAGTCAAATGGGCCTTAGGAAGCATTACTACAAACAAAGCTAGTGGAAGTGATGCAATTCCAGCTGAGCTATTTAAAATCCTAAAGGATGATGCTGTCAAAGTACTGCACTCAATATTTCAGCAAATTTAGAAAACTCGGTAGTGGCCACAGTACTGGAAAGGTCAGTTTTTATTCCAACCCCAAAGAAGTGAAAGTGTTAGCTGCTCAATCATGTCCGACTCTTTGCGACCCTGTGGACTGTAGCCTACCAGGCTCCCCATCCATGGAATTCTCCAGGTAAGAATACTGGAGTGGGTTGCCCTTCCCTCCTCCAGGCTATCTTCCTGACCTAGTGATCGAACCCATGTCTCTTTCACCTCCTGCATTGGCAGGCATATTCTTTACTGCTGTGCTTTGGAAGCCCTGCCCCCAAAGAAGGGAGATGCCAAAGAATGTTCAAACTACCATACAACTGTGCTCATTTCACAGGATAGCAGGGTAATGTTCAAAATCCTTCCAGCTAGGCCTCAGCTGTACATGTACCAGTAACTTTCAGATGTGCAAGCTGGATTTAGAAAGGGCAAAGGAACCAGAGATCAAATTGCCAACATCCATTGGATCACAGAAAAAGCAAGGGAATTCCAAAAAAATCTACTTCTACTTTATGGACTATGCTGAAGCCGTTGACTGTGTGGATCACAAAAACCTGTGGACAATTCTTAAAGAGATGGGAATACCAGGACATTTTACCCGCCTTCTGAGAAATCTGTATGCAGGTCAAGAAGCAACAGTTAGAACAACAGACTGGTTCAAAATTGGGAAAGGAATACGTCAAGGCTGTATATCGCCACCTTACTCAATTTAACTTATATGCAGAATAAAAAGTGTGAAAGTCACTCAGTCGTGTTTGACTCTTTGTGACCCCATTGACTAAACAGTCCATTGAATTCTCCAGGCCAGAACACTGGAGTGGGTAGCCGTTCCCTTCTCCAGGGGATCTTCCCAACCCAGGGATCAAAACCAGGTCTCCCACATTGCAAGAGGATTGTTTATCAGCTGAGCCACCAGGGAAGCCCTATGTGTAGAGTACGTCATGCAAAATTCTGGGCTTGATGAAACACAAGCTGGAATCAAAACTGCCGGGAGAAATATCAGCAACCTCAGATATGCAGATGATATCACTCCAATGGCAGAAGACAAAAAGGAACTAAAGAGCCTCTTGATGAAGGTGAAAGAGGAAAGTGAAAAAGCTGGCTTGAAGCTCAATATTCAAAAAACAAAGACCATGGCATCCAGTTTCATCACTTCATGGCAAACAGATGGGGGAAAAATGGAAACAGTGACAGACTTTATCTTTTGGGCTCCAAAATCACTGCGGATGGTGACTGAAAACATGTAATTAAAAGATGTTAAAAAAATAATAAAATAAAAGATGCTTGCTCCTTGAAAGAAAAGCTATGACAAACCTAGACAGTGTACTAAAAGAGCTGAGACATCACTTTGCCAACAAAGGTCTGTATAGTCAAAGCTATGGTTTTTCCCAGTAGTCATGTATGGATATGAGAGTTGGACTATAAAGAAAACTGAGCACCTAAGAATTGATGCTTTCAAATTGTGCTGTTGGAGAAGACTCTTGAGATTCCCTTGGACTGGAAGGAGATCAAACCAGTCAATCCTAAAGGAAATCAACCCTGAATAATCATTGGAAGGACTGATGTTGAAATTGAAGCTCCAATACTTTGGTCACCTGAGGCAAAGAGCAGACTCATTGGAAAAGATCGTGATGCTGGGAAAGATTAAAGGCAAAAGGGGAAGGGGGCAGCAGAGGATGAAATGGTTGGATAGCATCACCAACACAATGGACATGAGTTTGCACAAACTCCAGGATTTAGGGAAGAACAGGGAAGCCTGGCATGCTGCAGTCCATGGGGTCACACAGAGTTGGTCACACAACTTAGCGACCGAACAACAACAGGATATTGACAAATAGAGCAACACCCAAGGAGAATAACTAGAACATTAAGTAGGTGCGGCTGGTTCCCTGGCAGTCCAGTGGTTAGGAATCTGAATTTTCATTGCCGAGGGCCCAGGTTTGATCTCTAGTTGGCAAACAAAGATCCCACAACCCACATGGCAAAATAAATAAGCTAATGCATCCCACAACTCAAACAATTCCACAAGGAGTTTGTCTTGAGGCAATTCTCATAGTTTGGGATGTGAAAAAGTACTTTATGTATACTTCTCATTAAAAAAAAAACATGTAAAGAAACGTAACCAGGCCTTGAATAAGTACTTATACTACCAGGATGTTGAATAGATTCTGATTTATATGAAAGGATATAGAGTAAGAGGTTAGGTCTTACAGGGCTTCAAAGAACATGGAAGGTAGGGTTCCCAGTTTTAAAAAGCTTACACATTATACTTTTTTTTTTTTTTTGGCCTGTTGAGGCACTTTATTTGCACAGATCTTTTACATCCTTAGCAAAAGAATCACAGGATTTTCCCTCCTGTGTGTTTTTGTCTTGCTTCTTCATGGTCCATGATGCAAGCCGAGGCTGTCAGTACAATGAAACCAAACTGATACAACAGGAGCCAGATCATTCTGCCCTTTTTCTAGATCTCTGAGATGCACATCAAATCTGGGGCTGATCGCTCCACACTTGCTTTGCCTGCCTGTAAGGTTCCCAACAATTTTCCCAACTCTGTGATCATCAGTGATTTCAAACTCAGCAATGCAACCATGCTTCACCATCATAATTAGAAACCAGATGATGACTTTGGAGGACAGACTAATAAGAACCTGGGGTTTGCCTCTCTTGTTGGCATTGTTGGTACTCTTGAGAGCATCAGCCAAACCTTCCTGCGTACCATGATGGCAATATGGAAAGATGGCGGAAAGCTATGCTTTTTCCTTAACGATAACCTGGAGCAAGTGTTATAGCAAGAAATAATAATAATCAGGGATTATTATCTACTCAGATAACTGATATGTATAATTATATATATAATCTTTAAATATCTAAAATATCATGTTATATACAAATATATATTACAAACATTATTTATCTTTCATAAACCAAGTTACAGATTAAAACTCCACAGGTAAACAACAAGGTCCTACAATATAGCACAGGGAACTATACTCAATATCCTGTGATAAACCATATGGAAAAGAATATGAAAAAGAATGTGTATATATATCACTGAATCACTCTGCTGTGCAGCATAAATGAACACTGTAAATCAATACTTGAATAAAATAAATTTTTTAAATAAAAATTCAAACTTAAAGGAAAGCAACCTTGAATATTTACTGGAAGGGCTGAAGCTCCAATACTTTGGCCACCTGAGGCAAAGAGCCAACTCATTGGAAAAGACCCTGATGCTGGGAAAGATTGAAGGTGGGAGGAGAAGGGGACAACAGAGGACGATATGGGTGGATGGCATCACTGACTCAACGGACATGAGTTTGAGCAAGCTCTGGGAGATGGTGAAGGACAGGGAAGCCTGGCATTCTGCAGTCCATGGGGTTTCAAAGAGTTGGACATGACTGAGCGACTGGACAACAACAAAAACCTACAAATACATTGTCATCTTATAATAGGAATGGAGGGATTTACTACTTTCAAATGAGTAAGCCTTAAAGTCATCATATTGAATGCTGCCAAAAAATCTCCAGCTCCTCTCAGAACCCACTCATCCCATTATAACTACAAAGTGGACCCATTATTAATGACTGTATTTTCATTCTTGTAGGGCAATGAATCTCAACTATTGAGGTGCATGAATACTTCAAGGAGCTCATGAAAGGTGTGGACCTTTCTCCCAAGAAAAATGCTTATATATTTTACTTCATTGTAGATGATTTTTGTTTGCAAAGATCCACTACTTCAAAGATGTATAGCTGTGTTTTTCATGCAAAAATTAATGTATACTTCCTGAAATAAAAATTGAACTAAACTAAAATTCACAAACAAAAGAAAATCTTACCTCTGCTCACATTTCAGCAAGCAGCTGAATTTTGTTTGGCCTTGAATAAGAAGATGAAATTATAATGAGGTCCCGGTTACAGTGATGATCATGTCGAGGTAATGTTTGACGTCTATTCAATTTTGACTTTTCTTTCTGATGGCCGTAATGACTGAAAATCCCAATACACAAAAATCTGATGAGGTGTTCAAAGTCAGAGTTCCATGGTTCATTTTGAAAAAGGCCTGGGACCTGGGATCCTTTACTGCTTTGCTGCAATGCTTGTACCTGGACAAACATCTCCTCAAGCAACAAAATGCTAAGAAACCATAAGAGACTAAAATAACTATGTGTATGCACAGTTGGGGCAAGTTCTGGACAAAAGATACACAGAGACCAAAAAAAAAAAAAACCCAACTGCCAGACTGCACATGACCCCTGCACACAATGGCACCAAAGGAGCGGGCAAATCACCGAAATCACCCCTCCAGCCCGACCTCTGGACACATTCCCACCCTCACCCCATGTAAGGAATCAGCTCACCTCTCCTTGGGGAGTGAGCAAAGGAACTTGTTTTTTGTTCTTCCTCCCCCACTGCTGCAGCAGGGACCCCAAGAAAGCCTTGCCTGAACTTTTTGGCTGGTCTTTGATCAATTTCTATTGATCAAGGAGGCCAAGAATCCTGGTCAGTAACAACTGTGTCAGAAGAGCCCAGGCTTACATCAATTCCTAAGATTCCAGGAAACCCCAATTCTCTGAATTGAATTAATGCCCCATCATCTCCTTTGTCTGTGAGGTGACTTTAGGAAACTCTGCATCCTTGTTATTATCCTCAGTAATTTTTTTTTTAAAAGGAGACAAATCATAAGCAGAGACCTTAGGGCTTAGGAGCATCTGGATTTCTCATCCCCTGGTTCTTTACTCCCCTCGTTCACAGTCCCTCAATCCTACTGGCTTCCATACTTGAAAGTGAAAAAAAGTGATAGTCAGTCATGTCTGATTCTTTGCAACCCCATGGACTGTAGTCCACTAGGTTCCTCTGTCCATGGGATTTCCCAGGCAAGAATACTGGAATGGGTAGCCATTCCATTCTCCCAGGGGATCTTCCCGACCCAGCGATCAAACCCTGCAATCGCAGGAGGATTCTTTACCACTGAGCCACCAGTGAGTTCTTGTCTATTCCCACCCATCAACAACCTTCTCCACACAACGGTGTCCCTAAGCAACAGCCAAAGAGGATCCCAAATCTACTGCAGCCAAACAGAAGGACAACAACCGGAGTGTGGTCTGAACCATTTTCCCCCAGAAGCACCGTTAACAGCATGGTTGGGTTTTGTAATAAATGGTTCCCTTATGAGGCCATTATGAGCACACCGGGTGGGCTGGCCTTTTGCTAATCCCGTTTGTTCCTATGAAAGAACACGTTCCAAGTTCCACACAAGCCATAAACACTGGCTTTGGTAGCACCATGTGTTCACAGCTCAGGCATTGCTTGCAGAGGAAGCCACACTTGAACCTGACATAAGTTTCACCCTCTTTAGTTTTAATAGAACAGGGCAGAGATCCAAGTATATTTTATTCCTATGGGAATAAATACATGATTTACGCCTATCCACAGCCCAATTGTCAGACACAGACGTTAACATCTTTTAAAGTTTAAAATTAAAAAATGGAAGGTAAAAGGAATTCACACTCTGGAAGTGCACTTAAGCCCTTCAAATATTTTATCAAAATCTTTACAAGAAATTTGACTGATCACAAAGAAATCTTAGCAGTAAGTTTTCATTTCATTTCATACTCTATTCAATACTCTGTAATGACCTATATGGGAATAGAAGCTAAAAAACAGTGGATATATGTATACGTACAACTGATTCTCTTGGCCATACAGCAGAAACGAATGCAACATTGTAAATCAACTAGCGCTCAGTCGCTCAGTCACGTCTGACTCTTTGTGACCCCATGGACTGTAGTCCACCAGGCTACTGTCTTAGGATTATCCCCATGAGAGTAATGAAATGGGTGGCCATTTCCTCCTCCAGGGGATCTTCCCAACCCAGGGACTGAACCTGTGTCTTCTGCATCTCCTGGATTGCAGGTGGATTCTCTACCACTGAACCACCAAGGGAGCCTGTAAAATCAACTATACTCCAACAAAAATTAAAGAAGGAAGATAAGGGCTTCCCTGGTGACTCACTGGTGAAGAATTCACCTGTCAATGCAGGGACATAGGTTCAATCCCTGGTGCCGGGAAGATCCCACCTGCCGTGGAGCAACTAAGCCTGTGTGCTAGAAATATTAAGCCTGTGGTCCAGAGTCTGGGAACTGCATCTACTGAAGCCTGAGTTGCTCTAGAGCCCATGGTCCACAACAAAGAGAACCACCACAATGAAAAGCCAGTGCACCACAACTAGAGAGTAGTCCCCGCTTGCCGCAACTAGATAAAAGCCCACACAGCAATGAAGACCAGCACAGCCAAAAATTAATTAATAAGTAAATAAGGAAGGCAAAAGCTTCTAACCATCTATTTTTTCACTGCCAGTCAGCCCTCTATTTTCTCAACATTTTGTTTTAAGAGCAGACTGGAGAGCTGCCATATTCACTGTGTTATCCTACAGGGCCCTCCTGGGCCAACCAAGCTAACAGGGAAGCTGAAAACATCGTGATTTGTCTCAGATTAGACACAACTGCCATCTCTCCAGACTGCCATCTCCCCAATGTGGTCAAAGTTGAGCCTTGCTATGCAACAACTGATTCCTGATTAGCTTTGGCCTTGTGTCCTCAGAGGCTAAAACCTCGGTGGAACATTAAGTTGGACACAGAGAGAATGTCCTTGGAAGGGTGGGTGCACAGTCAGCCAGAATGCAACTTCCTGTGTGCTTTCAGGTCCTAATGCACGGCTAGTATCCCCACGCTTAGCAGTTAATGAGAACGAAGCCGCTGCTTCAAATCTGTCTAATGTGTGATTAATTGAAGACACACAGGCTGACGTGTTGCCTCTCGCATTATTACAATGTAGTGGTGTTTTCTGGTCTCACCAATGGCACAAATCTTCATCACAGCAAGATCTCTGTGTTTGGGGTGGCAAATCTCCAGAACAGTGTTGTTTGGCAAAAACAGGCGTGTTTTTAGCAACAAAATCCAAGACAATTGTGTACTACAACATGAACCCAGCTGAGTGGGGGCCAATTAACTGAGAATCTGGTACATCTGGGCTCAAGTTATTAACTCCAGTCTTGATTGCCTTCACGTATAAAACAAACGAATCTACCACGGTGAATTTACTTTTTTTTTTCCCACATAAGTCAGAGATTCAAATTTGTCTGCAAATGTTCTCTGGGCATTCGAAGTCCTCTGGATAACTCAGTGGGGGAGTTGTTTGTTTCTTTCTTTTTTTAAATCTTCTTAAATATTTAGGTTTATATGCCTAATATAAGCAATTATTTGTGTCGGATAGCATGTTTTTGAATGAAACAGAAAGAACCTACAAGTCAAAGTGGCTTCAACATTAAAGAGTATTTAAGGCTCACTCACCTGAAGTGTCAATGAGTGAGGACGACGTCAGACGTGGTGCGGTCAGAACTTGAGCTCCACGAATCCGAGCTTTCAGTTCCTCCTCCAGAATGGGGGCCAACAGAGACTGGAGTTAGGTACCACCTCCTCCTACCCTGGAGGAGAAAGCAAGTGTCTCACCTCGTGTCAATAGTTCTATAAACCAATCACGTCAGCTATTAGAATGATAGGCACTGATTGGCTTATGCCCGAGGTATGAGCTCCTTCCCAACCTATCATGTGGCCAGATACAAGGGGGCTGTTAAATTATGCCAATCTATCCGAGGAATTCCTGCTGGGTTCATCCCACCTGAAACACCTGAATACTCTGCAGAGGGGCGGGGAAGTTCACTATAGAAATAGGAAAGAGAGGTAGTGCATGCTACAAAAGCAAAATATTGAATGCGAACTGCATCATTTTCTTTAAAGAAAAGAGCCGATTTTTCTTTTTATAATTGTCATTAGACATTACAGATATTTTTTAGAAGCAGCATATTTTTTAAGAGTAGAAAGAGCAAGATAGAAATCAGACAGTATTTACACAAAAGGACAATTTTATCAATATTGTCATGGTTAGGAATCCAAGTGTTCTGGAATCTGAGAATCTCCAGGGACGGCCCTGGTGGCTTAGCGGTGGAAAGTCTGCCTGCCAAAGCAGGAGACAAGGATTCGATCCTTGGTCCTGGAGGATCTTACATGCCCAAGGGCAACTGAGCCTGTGCGCTTGAGCCCAGGAGCCACAACTACTGAAGCCTGCGCACCCTAGAGCCCACGCTCCACAGCAAGAGAAGCCACTGCAATGAGAAGCCCACAGCACAGCGACTAGAGAGTGGCCCCCCACTCACCGCACCGAGAGAAATCCTCGTGCAGAAACAAAGACCCAGCACAGCCAAAAAAAACATAAATAAAGTCACTAAAAGAAAATAATTGTATCCCCATCACTAACTAGCTGCCTGATGTTGGGTAAGTCATTCGGCATCCATGTCTCATAAGTGAGAAGAACAATTAGCATCTCCGTCATCAGGACTAATGAAAACATTCATTCAAGTAACTCGCCTAGCAGCAATTGTGCCATGAAGCTACCCATCCTTCAGAATGTGGCTTCTATGGGCAGGGACCTCACTTGCCTTATTTACTGCTCTAAGCTCAGTGACTGGTGCTCAGTAAACACTTGCAAATGAATCTCCTTTGCTCTAACTCTCAACACCAGAATAAAGAAGAGGAAACAGTTAAAGAAGTTAGGGGCCAGTACAGCTGTAGCCAGGTCTTGGTTGGCGGCCAGCACGAAAATCCAGGAGGAATGGGGTTTGGAGTTGTAGATCCACTCTGACTGCTGTTGGAACACTGCAGCTGACAGGGTCTGGAAGAGAAGAGAGTGAAGTGTTTGCTAAATCCCACAGCACAGGCTTTTTTTTTTTTTTTTTTTTTTCTTTCTTTTTGAGCCTGAGAAGCAAAAAGCGAAACTGGATCATCTGGTTTAGTAACATAATCTTAAAATAAAATGAAAAATCTGGGAGTTTCTCTGTGGGAAAAAAAGAACAAGAGGATTCAAAGGAAAAAAAAGACAATAGAGGATTCAATCCCAATCATCTAAAAGCAAATATTGTTTTCTGGGATTTTCAGAGGTCGTTTACAGAAAGAGAAAAAAATTACAAGAGGAGGAATAAAACTGTGAAGATGTTTCAAATATGGGGACTCACATGCATCTTTAAAATATACCTACAGGAATTCCTTACTCATACAGATAAACATGCTCGATCTTATGCTGGTCCTCCCCTGCCTCATCTGCTGGACTCCTGCCAAGATGTGGCAGAATACTGACTGCAAAGATGGGTCCTGTTTTTTGAGAAGAAACAAAACTAAGCTAAACTCTGTTCCCAAGATAAGTGAATACTCACTTTGGAATATTCAGAGACACAATATAAGACAGAAGTCACGTGGAAGATATAACAAAAACACCATTTTGCATATTTGTTTAAAATAGACCTTTAAAAATATTTATTTGGCTATGCCAAGTCTTAGTTGTGGCATGTGGGATCTAGTTGCCTGACCAGGGATCAAACCTGGGCCCCCTGCTTTGGGAGCACAGAGTCTTAGCCACTGGACCACCAGGGAATTCCTTTAAATAGACTTTTCATTTAGGATAGTTTTATATTTACAGAAAGCTTACCAAAATACATAAATATCTAGGCAGTTTCCATATATATCCTGTACCTAGTATCCCCTGCTACGATCAAGCATGAGTTTGATACATTTGTCAGGACCAATGAGCCAATATTGACACATGGTTATTAACTGAAGCTCATACCTTATTCAGATGTCTTCAGTTTTTACCTAGCCCTTTGTCTGCTACAAGATTCCATCCAGAGTGCCACATCACATTTAGCCATCAAATCTGCTTAGGATCCATTAAACTGTGACAGTTTTAGACTTTGCTTCATTTGGGTGACCTTGACACTTCGGAGAAATCTGGTCAGGTGTTTTGTAAACTGTCCCTCAATTTGGGTTTTTCTGATGTTTTTCTTTTGATTTGACAGGAATTTTAGTTTGGAGGAGGAAGACAAGTGCTGTTCTTACCAGGTCATATTGAGGATACATTATCAGCTTGACTTACCACTAGTGATGTCAATCTTCTGTACTGTTACATCATTTCCATGCTATGTCTTTGGAAGAAAGTCATCAAACCCTGTGTAGGGAGCTATGCTCTACCTCCTCAAGGGGACAGTGTCCACATAAATTTTTTTTAAAATTTCTAATGTATAGGTATTTGTCTCTTCTTTTCACTTATTTGTTTGCTCAATCATTTATATTGGTATGGACTTGTATTAGTCTACTAGCACTGCCTTAACAGTGCCTGGCAGCTTAAAAAAAATAGAAATTCATTTTCTCACCATCCTGATGGCTAGAAGTTTAAGATCAGTAGGATTGTTTCCTAATGAGACCTCTCTCCTTGGTTTGCAGATGGCTGCCTTCTCACTGCATGCTCACGGTGCACGTTCTGAGGATGAAAGATTTTTGGTATCTCCTCCTCTTAAAAGGGCATAGTCCTTTTGGAGTAGGGCCCCATCCTTATGATCTCATTTAGGCTTACTTACTTCCTTAAAGGCCCTATTTCCAAATATAGTATCATTGGGGATTAGGGCTTCAGCAAATAATTTTTCTTTGTGGGGGGGGACACAATACAGGCCTCATACCTCAGGGCTCATAATGATTTACTTTACCCCTCGAGTTATAATCCAATACTATATTACTTATTTTGCTTTTCAAGTAGCCTTTGGGAGCTCTTTCGGTTGTTTCTTGCCTCCCCTTGATAAACTCCATTAGTTTGGTTTCTGAGTACTTCCTTATTTTCTTGCTACAAGATATCCCAGGTTAATCTTGTCTATTACCTGCTCCCAGGATTAGCTGTTTCTCCAAAGACCCTAGTTCCTTCTATTGGGGAATGGTATTAGCAACCCACATCTGCTGCCTGGGTTTGCTTGTTGCTACTGGGTATTGTTGCCTTTAGGCCCTCTCACTTCTTTCAGTGCTTCCTTGTATTGACTTTTCAAAGAATCTGATATAGTGTCTTATCCCAAACCTAGAAAAGAGAAATAGATTGATAGAAAAAGTAAGTTCTGGGGAATCAGACATCCTGTGATTTACCCTCAGGTAAATTACCCTGTGATTTTCACTACATACCTCCTGCAAGTAAATTCTTGCAAGTTACTTAACCCCATCAAATTTAGGTTTCCTTCTTTTTATTTATTTACTTTCTTAAATATGTATTTATTTATTTGGCTGAGCTGGGTCTTAGTTGAGGCATCTGGGATTGTTAGCTATAGCATGTGGGATCTAATTCCCTGGTCAGGGATTGAACCCAGGCACCCTGCATTGGGAACGTGGAGTCCTAGCCACTGACCACCAGAGAAGTCCCTAGGTTTCCTTATTTTTAAAATGGAATATTTAAAAATATGGTAAGGGAGTTCCCTGGTGCCTAGTGGTTAGGATTCCAGGCTTTTACTGCCTTTGCCTGGGTTCAATCCCTTATCAGGGAACTGAGATTCCACAAACCATGGGACCAAAATCATTAAATAATAATAATAATATGTTAAAAGAGATTATGTACATAAAGGGCAAAGCAAAACATAAAGCTCATGACCAATAAATATTAATAACCCTTAGCATAAATAGGCCACTTATTATGTCTGCAATTTGGACTTCTGAGCAAGAGATAATTGTTTTGCAAAATATTTTTCTCCACGTGCAAAACCCAATGCAAGAATCAGTTGACTAATTTACAAAGATTCTCTCCTGTAACTCAAACTATTGTTGTTCTTCAGTCACTAAGTTGTGTCCAACTCTTTGCAACTCCATGAACTGCAGCATGCCAGGCTTTCCTGTCCTTCACTGTCTCCCAGAGTTTCCTCAAACTCACGTCCATTGGATCAGATGCCACCCAACCATCTGTCTGTCACTTCCTTCTCCTCTTGCCCTCAATCTTTCCCAACATCAGCGTCCTTTCCAATGAGTTGGTTCTTCGCATCAGATGGCCAAAGTATTGGAACTTCAGCTTCAGCATCAGTGCTTCCAATGAACACCCAGGACTGATCTCCTTTAGGATGGACTGGTTTTATCTCCTTGCTGTCCAAGGGACTCTCAAGAGTCTGCTCCAGCACCACAGTTCAAAAGCATCAGTTCTTCAGCACTCAGCCTTCTTTATAGTCCATTAACCCATTTAGTCCTCACAAATCTATATGATTTGCTGTTTGTATCTTCATTTTACAGTTGGGGAAACCTAGGTATAGAGATGGTAAGTAACTTGCCCACATACAGCTAAATGGCAAAGCTGAGCTATGGACCAGATATCTGGCTCCAGAATCCATGTTCTTAATACCCACTGTTTCTACATGTATCAGCAGCACTGGTTTTTAAACAGAATCACAGTATGACTGAGCTGACAGCAATGATTAGAGTTCAAGAGAGAAATGTTAACTGTGTTTAAAGCTAATCTCTCTTCTCCCAAGAATGAGATGCAACTGAATGAGGCCACCCTGTGACTAAGGGCTAAACAGCAATCTTAATATCACTATAAAAAGAATTAAATTTTAGAGCCTTTCTCTCCCTGGGATTACCACTATTTACAGGATTTGGTATGAAAATCTGTAGTGGCACAAGTTTTTCAAGGATTTCGTAGGAAATCACTCTAACATCTATTTTGAACAAGTCCTCCTTGCAAACCAGTAGAAAAATGGCTAAGTTTAATCCATTTGGTTTAGTTTTCTCCTTCCAGAAATGCTGCTTGGCATCTTTCTTTTTAACTTTATGAGAGTGTTTTAGCTTTCATCTGCTGGTTTTAATTTAACTTGTCATATTTCTATTTTTTTTGTGCATGTGCCCAGAGGGCTTTGGGAAAAGGACACATTTTTTAATAAGTCGAAACAATAAAAGCCAGAAAGGTCAACTTTAGTCAATTAGTCACGTTTCAAGCAATCTAAGCAGAAGACAAGAAATTCACTTCCAACCTTCAGATTGTTCTCGCAAAGACTGCTAGCCCTGGAAACAGACTAGGGCACTGCTGCACAGAGAGACTTACAGTGGTCAAGGCCATGAGCACAGATGACTCACTGTCATGGTAAGCAGGAGGCTCCCTTATGTAAGTTACACAGATGACAAAATGCAGATACCACAGGAGGCTTGTTTTACATGGGCACCAAAAGTCTTAACTTGATTCCATATCTCAGTTACAATCTGCTAAGACTGAACTTCTCTAAGTCAGGGACATTGAGGGACACTAAGCCATAAGCTCCCATGTTTTCCAGATCTGGTGAGCAGTGGAGCAACCACATCTGTTTTAAAAAGTTGCATCATGAATAGTCCATTATTCTTTGGTGGGTCATGTGGCTGTGTTCTTATTTGAAGGAAAATGATCTCCTAAGAGCTTCCCTACACCCATTCTTCTCTAACCACACCCTATTAGTTCTGCTCCTGGCACTGTTCTAGTTAATTATATTTTCATCAGGTTGGCATCTCCTCACTAGAGCATAAGCTTCAGGAAGGGAAGAACTATATCTCTTAAATTCACAATTATATCTCCAGGGCTGGCACTGTAAATAAGACACAGTTGGTGCTCATATCTATTGATGGGATAAAAATAAGGAATAAGCAAATAACAAAGTTAGGTAGGGCCGATGAAATTGAGTAGAACATAGTCCTTGCATGAGTGAGATTGAAATCTGGTTTGGATTTTGCAGTTAGCTGGGAAAATATGAAGCATAGTTTCTATGGGCAAATTCCTTCCCTTCCTCCCTTTTTCCTTCTTTCTTTCCTTCCATCCTCTGTGGCTCTTTTCTTCTTTTTCCCTTTCACCTGATTTGCAAAGTACCACAAAGGAATAAAGATGGTGGTAAATGTGGGAGAGACCAACTCAAATTTGGGAACTTTGTAATGAAAAGTTCATCTAAATTGTTGGAGACTAAATCATTTTCTCACAAGAAAATCCCACACACTTTAATAGGATCACAGACACTAGAGGGCAGTCCTAGACACCCTCATGACATCTTCCAACCTTGGAATAAACATAGCAACCTAGTCTAGGGTTTAAATCACATTCAGATCACCAATCAGGTGCTCCAGCCTTCACCTCCTCCCATAGGTGGAGGACTCGTTCATGACGTCCCCACCTATTTGTAGGAGATCTTTGGAGTCCTTTGTCCTCCTCCAAAGGCTGAATGAAGAGTATTAGGAGGCCACAGCTGCTGTCTGCCCCTGAAGCCTACAACTATTATTCTTGTCCTTGGTCCACGGAGGTGCCTGTAGTACCATGTTCACAAAAGCCTCTCGTTTCAAGTCCTGATGCAATGGGGTGAAGATTTGTGTCCAGCACTCCACCCCACCTCCAAATTCACATGTTGGAATCCTAACCTCCAGTGTGATAGTATTAGGAGGTGGGACTTTGGGAGGCCATGAGGGCAGAGCCCCATGATGGAATTAGTGCCTTATCAAAGGAACCCCAGAGAACTCTCTAAACCCCTTTCTGCCATATGGGAATACAATAAGAAGTTGGCAGTCTGCAACCTGGAGAGGCCTCTTGTGAGAACTCAACTGTGCTGCCATCTTGATCCTGAACTTCTGGTCTTCAGAAGTGAGAGGAATAAATTTCCATTTTTAATAAGCCATCCAGTCTATGGTATTTACTTTCAGATACCTGAATGAATGAAGACACAAGTGAGGAGAATGCTCACTTCCCATCTTAAGTGACTCTCTTTCCCTGGGACCAGAGTAGTGAGGCCCTGCACCCCAACACCTCATTGAAATTTAATAATAATAATAAAACCAATCTAATATATTCCTTTGGCACTGGACTGAAACATAAGCTCTTGGGAAACTGGACTTCCCCATTGCCAGATTCCAAATTTACAACTAAGATGTTGTGAATTTCTTCCCCTGGAAGTTTGCCTTAGTCACTATGGCCAACCCATCAGATGTGTGTAGGTTTTTCAAGATTCTGGGGTGAACTGGCCCTAATTAAAATCTGTAAATCAAGATCCTTCATATAAACTCAACTGCCAGGGGTTTTTGACTCTCAGGAAGATTTATCTCCAGATGTCAGGGCTCTGGAAGAGCATCATTGGCCTCATTTACCTTCCTTTTTTAGAGGAAGAGCTGTTTTTATTTATTTTTATTTTTGTTTAAAGCAGAGTTGTATTTAAAAGGCTCATTCTAAAAAGAGATCAAGTCAGAGTCTGGTTTTGACTAGTGGGAATTTTCCTTCAGCTAAACCAACTGTTGACTGCACTTGAAGAGCTGCCAACACGGGGGCCATGGGCTGCAGCACTTTTAACTTAAAAGTGGCTAATAAAGTCATGAAGGGAAATCATAAAAGAGAATTACAAACAAAATTATCAAAAAGAAAAAAAAAAGATTTTACTATAATGAGATTCACCCTCCAGGGATCAGAAATAGGAAATTTGCAGACATAAGCTTATGCTAGCAGAGACACTTGACAGATTTAAGAGTTGTTTGCCCAATGTAAGTTTAATTGACCAGTTTATACTAATAGGTAGTTTCTGAGTCCAGAACACTGAGTCCAAACACTGAGTCCAGTGGGCAAAAAACAGAAATAAACCAAATAAACCTTTGAGATCACCTCAATTACCACAAATACAGGAAGAGATTGAAAACCTGCCTTCCATTGGGTGCTTCCTTTTTAAAGCTGATGGAATCTTCAAGAGCATATTATTTTTACCTGGGCTTATCTTGTAAATGGTTTAAATAACATATTGAAATTGTGGTGTATTAATGAAATAATCAGGTATGGACTCTCTTCGCCCTTTATTTAGAGGCAAGGTCACTTTTTTTGGGGGGGAGGCTATTTTTTTAGACACACCACACAGCATAAGGTTCCCCAACCAGGAACTGAACGTGTAGTGGAAGCATCACGACTTAAACCAGTGGGCCACCAAGGAAGTCCCAGGATCACTTTTTATCATATAAGGAAATAGATTCAAACATAGTGGGGAACAGTAGTTGGTTATTAAGTAACAAATATATTTGATCTTCTGTTAAGAATATGCACTAATGGTTAAATGTTACAGCATCTCTATTTTTAAATATTTTGTACATGGCTACAACCCAGAGAGCATTTTTTTTTCCTGTGGTACTCTTTACTTATTTATTTTTGGAAAGTTTGGGCCAAATCTGTTCCATCTTTGACCTTTGGGTTCTTTTCTTTTCTGTTTAGGGAAACAACTATGTATACCTTTCTCAGCATTAAATATACACACATACTCACTTGCATGATAAACAGTTACCAGACATGATTTTCTGACAAATAAATCAGTGCTAGAAGATCTTTAAAATGTCAAACTTCTCAGTCAGTGTAAGACCTGTCATTGTCCATGTGTTCCTCTGACAGTATCCCAGGTTTTACTGATTGGCATGGTTCCCATGTGTCAGAATAGTGAAATGTACAAGACACCTATTCAGACCTATCCTGTCCCTGAAATTATTACAGTTTTTTTTTCTAGCTTCTCGAAAGATTTACTCTTCTCCCAGGTTTTTGGTCTCCTAGGGGAGGTCAAAGAGCTTCAAGTTAGATTGCTTTTCCTTCACTCTTTGAACACCAAGTGGAAACAGTGACAGACTTCATTTTCTTGGGTTCCAAAGTCACCATAGATGGTGACTGTAGCCATGAAATTAAAAGATGCTTGCTCCTTCGAAGAAAAGCTATGTCAAACCTAGATAGCGTATTAAAAAGCAGGGACATCACTTTGCCAACAAAGGTCCATATTGTCAAAGCTATGGTTTTTCCAGTAGTCATATACGAATGTGAGAGTTGGACCATAAAGAAGGCTGAGTGCTGAAGAACTGATGCTTTTTAACTGTGGTGTTGCAGTAGATTCTTGAGAGTCCCTTGGACAGCAAGGAGATAAAACCAGTCCATACTAAAGGAAATCAACCCTGAATATTCATTGGAAACACTGATGCTGAAGCTGAAGCTCCAATACTTTGGCCAACCTGATTCAAAGAGCCGACTCATTGGAAAAGATCCTGATGCTGGGAAAGACTGAAGGCAGGAGGAGAAGGGGATGACAGAGGATGAGATGGTTGGATGGCATCACCGACTCAATGGACGTGAGTTTGAACAAACTCTGGAAAACAGTGAAGGACAGGGAATCGTGTGTGCTGCAGTCCATGGGGTCACAAAGAGTAAGATATGACTGAGTGAGTGAACAACAATGACCAAACCCTTTGCCGTGACCTCTTATAAAAGTACACAGCTGCTATCATGACTTGCAAACATGCCCAAAGGGCCAGACCAGAAGAGCTTAATACTTCAGAAAGGTGACTTCTAATTTTTGCCATAATTTACAAAGATATGCTTATAGACCGAATCGCCTGAGGAACTGGTTTTAGCATCTGAGAGTCCTAGGTTCAAATCACACCACTGGGGCTTCCCCGCTGGCTCAGTGGTAAAGAGTCCACCTGCTGATGCAGGAGATGTGGGTTCAATTCCTGGTCCAGGAAAATTCCACATGCTGCACAGCAACCAAGCCCCTGCACCACAACTATTGACACTGTGCTCTTGAGCCTTCGGAGCAGGTAACTACTGAGGTCCACCCACCCTACGGCCCATGCTCTGCAATGAGGAGCCCATGCTCCGCAACTAAAGAGTATCCTCTTCTTGCTACAACTATAGAAAAACTGGCATAGCAATGAAGCCCCAGCACAGCCAAAAATAAACAAATAAAAATTATTTTTAAAAAATAACACCACTTACTTGCTCTGTAAATTTGTATATGCTTGTACCTCTCTGAACCTTAAGGCCCTCATCTGTACAGTGGAAAGTGACACCGTATAAAATGTAGGCTTGTTGTATAAATCAATAACAAGTGTGTTTTAGAAGAAAGGAACAAGTATATGAATCCAATTATGTGGCAATATAATATAATATAATTGGCTGTATTGGCAATATAATAAGCCTGTGTATTGTCACCCTGCTTATTCAACTTATATGCAGAGTACATCATGTGAAATGCCAGGCCAGATGAAGCACAAGCTGGAGTCAAGAATGCTGGGAGAAATATCAATAACCTCAGATATACAGATGATACCACCCTTATGGCAGAAAGTGAAGAACTAAAGAACCTCTTGATGAAGGTGAAAGAGGAGAGTGAAAAAGTTGGCTTAAAACTCAACATTCAGAAAACTAAGATCATGGCATTCGGTCCCATCACTTCATGGCAAATAGATGGGGAAACAATGGAAACAGTGACAGACTTTCCTTTCTTGGGCTCCAAAATCACTGCAGAAGGTGACTGCAGCCATGAAATTAAAAGATGCTTGCTCCTTGGAAGGAATGCTATGACCAACCTAGATAGCATATTAAAAAGCAGAGACATTACTTTGCCAACAAAGGTCTGTCTAGTCAAGGCTATGGTTTTTCCAGTGGTCATGTACGGATGTGAGTGTTGGACTGTAAAGAAAGATGAGTGCCAGAGAATTGATGCTTTTGAACTGTGGTGTTGGGAAAGACTCTTGAGAGTCTCTTGGACTGCAAGGAAATCCAACCAGTCAATCCTAAGGGAAATCAGTCCTGAATATTCATTGGAAGGACTGATGTTGAAGCTGAAACTCCAATACTTTGGCTACCTGATATGAAGAACTGACTCATTGGAAAAGACCCTGATGCTGGGAAAGATTGAAGGCGGGAAGAGAAGAGAGGATGAGATGGTTGGATGGCATCACCAACTTGATGGACATGAGTTTGAGTAAGCTCTGGGAGTTGGTGATGGACAGGGAAGCCTGCCGTGCTGCAGTTCATGGGGTTGCAAAGATTCAGACACAATGGAGTGACTGAACTGAACTGATGTGGCAATAAGTAGAATTTTCTTCCCTGACCTATGTAGGGTAAGGGAGTTAGAGAAGGCGAGGTTCAGAAAAAGAACAAGACCAGCACTTTACAGGAACAGATCACCTTTAATGAGGCGAGAAGGGGCAGCAGTCAGATTAGTGAGCTGCTGCACTAACCCAAGAAAAGAGTAAGTATATCTAGGCATCTATGTGGAAATCTACTGTCTTAAGGGGGCCTGTTCTTCTCCAAGGTTGTTCGGAGTAGTTATCTCTTAAATGGCTGGGACAAGGAATTCTGGAGATCGGCCAGAGGCTGGGACCTGCCAGGAGCTGGGCATAATCAACCTTAATGTCCATTTTTTTTTCCCTTTGGGTGAGAGTTCTTTGTTTTGCATGGAATGGTGGGGAGGACCCAGAGGGGAGTTTTAACTCCAGGCTATTTTGAGCCATATAACTTTCCTGCAACCTACCCATATCTTGAATTAAAAGATCAGGAACATGCTGGAAATATCAAAAATCAAGACAGTAACAAAAGGGGATACCCTGGTCATATGCTGATTTATACAAATCATTTTATAATATTGAGCTACTTCTGTCCGAAGAATTAATGCTTTTGAACTGTGATATTGGAGAAGACTCTTGAGAGTCCCTTGGACTGCAAGGAGATCCAACCAGTCCATCCTAAAGGAGATCAGTCCTGAATATTCATTGGAAGGACTGATGCTGAAGCTCCAATACTTTGGCCACCTGATGTGAAAAACTGACGCATTGGAAAAGACCCTGATGCCGGGAAAGATTGAAGGCAGGAAGAGAAGGAAACAACAGAGGATGAGATGGTTGGATGGCATCACAGACTCAATGGATATGAGCTTGAGTAAGCTCCGGGAGTTGGTGATGAACAGGGAGGCCTGGCGTGCTGCAGTCCATGGAGTCACAGAGTCAGATACAACTGAGCGACTGAACGGAACTGAACTTCTGTCCAGTAAGTTGGTATGTGGACCAAGTGCATGTCTAAGATTATGCTGTTACATTCTACCTACTCAGGTGTTCCATTCCAACCTAAATCTTACCTGCATTATGATGAATTTGCATTTCAGAATGCAGTCTCAGGAAATGATGGAGTTGGGGCTATTTCCCAGCCTGTCTCCCACAGCTTTTTCTGCCCATGTGTACGTTGCATATGATTTACTCATTGAAATTTACTCCAGGGAATATCACTTCTATTACCAATTGTAACCTGACCCAGAGTAGCAGACTTTGTATCCAACACAAATGGACTTTGGGACTGAGAAAAAAGTTTTCTACCCTCTATTCTTAAGTCCTTGTCTGGGAAAGGACTATTCAGTTAGGAAATAATCCAGATGTGATGATTTGCTAGGTAATCTTCTGATAGCTTATTACTTTTTAGTATTTTTACAGGGATGAGACAGGCAAAGAGGGAAACATAAAATTTAAATCCGTCTACCAAGTGGGTTCTGATGTAAGACCGATAAAGTCTAGCTTTGCAATGGGAGCAGAGATTTTCTGTGGGTGGACTCCCACATCTGCTCCATCAGAGTAGACCACTGCTCTGAATCACAGTTTGTGATTCCAGCTTCTTGGGGATCCCACACTAGTAACAGATTCAATAGGTCCAGAACCTAACTCACTGCATTCGTCCCATTCTGGCCTCCTCGCCCCACTGCTAGTGTCTGTGAGTCTCCTCCTCTAAATCGATACCTGTAGACTCACCTTGGGTTTATCCTTCACTTTCACTCTGCCATCAGTCTGCTGGCCCTTTTCCTGTTAATTAGCATTGTGGGCTTCATTTCCCTTCCATCTGTTTATCATGTCGGAGTCCTCATCACTCTGCACATTTGGGCAACAGCCACTTGGCTTTCTCTTCTGACAATTGACCTGCCCCAACACACACATCCTTCACTAAACTTCCAGAATCCCTGTAGAACCCACTACCTTTGCCTCAATAATTGTTCTTGTTATTAAGATCCTTTCTTAGGAGGTCCATCCCTACCTCCCACTCCTCCACACCCCCACATTTTTATTCAAACCCCTTGCACAACCATATCATCTCAGCCTCTATGTCTTTAATACTTTGCCTCAATCACTACCCCGCCCACAATGTCTAAAGCCAAGCCTCCTATTCAAATTTCTTTTTAAATTGCCAACGAATCTCATTAAAATACTGTGGACTCTACTCCCCTCTCTCCTCTCTAGGCTTCATTTTTATTTAACCCCAGCGCCATCCTGTTTAACGCTTAATTGCTCTCTTTCCGGGTTAATTCTGTTTCCCTGTAAGACCGCACTTTACGAAAAGGCTTCTGGTACCACGCTTCTCCTTTGCCTTTTCCCCCTACTCATCTTTCACTCCCTCTCCCAAGCAGAAGACACAGAAAGAGATCAATAACACCCGTGGATTGGAACTGACGTTTGAACTCCTGCAGATTCCCAGATTCCAACCTACACCCCCTACGCCTGCTGTGGGTAAACTGTGAATTCCAACATTCCCAATTTTGCCAGTCGTCACCACATTTACACAAGGCCACAGAAATTTAGGACCAAGGCATGTAACCTTCTCCACGTGTCTCTTAGAAAGACCTAAATACAATCTCCAGGATTGCTTTATTAGTTACCTCTGCATGGAAGTGGGGTGGAGGTGGCGGAGGAGAGGATTATTGGATTTAAACTTTACTTCTTAGTCACAGACTGCGTCGACTCTGAGGGATCTTTAGGCTGCAGAGGTAATGCCAAGATCTCGGCTTTGTCTGGCCTCTTTCCTCGTGGTGGGGTATGCTTTTACATCCTTCCATTTGGGAGAAAGCAAAGCAAACCCTCGCCCAAGGCTGAGTAGAGGCGGGCGGAGCGGCTTTTGGGGCAGGGGGGGGGGGGGGGATTGCTTCCAAAGCCAATGGCTTGAATTGGCAAGCGGGAGGCTCAGATAGTTTTTAAGATGCAACTGCAGTAGAAAGCCAACCCACGGAAACAGGCGCCTGGCGCCGGCCGCCCGCGGGGGCGAGGACTGTCGGTGAGTTACCGGCTCCGGCCCGCAGCGTGCGGGCCGGCCACTAGGAGGCGCCCCGACCGCACCGGGGCCCCCTCCCGCCGCCAGAGGAGGGCTCGCATCCCCTCCGCCAGCCCCCAGCCGCGGGATCCCGCGGCCAGCAGACCGCAGGGGACGCGCGGAGGAGCGCCCGGGGCTGTCACCGCGGACGCGTCGCGCGCATCGACCCGGGACCAGGGCTCCCGGGACCGCAGGCCGCCACGCCCGCCTTTTCCCAGCCGGGGTCCTCGGCTCGCACTGCCCGGTGAGCACCACCCGGCCGGAGGGCGATGTCTGCCCGGCCCCGCCGCGGTCCCCGGGGCAGCCGGGCACCGCCGCTTGCGCCCCTCTGTTGCTTCTCGGCCGCTCTGGGGATGCTGTGGTCCCCCGCCTCGCAGGCGTTCAACTTGGACGTGGACAAGCTCACGGTGTACAGCGGACCCGAAGGCAGCTACTTCGGCTACGCTGTGGACTTCCACATACCTGCCGCTCGCACGTAAGTCGCCCAGGTGCGGGTCCCTGCCCCTCTGCCGGGGGACCCAGGCCTGTCCCCGCAGCCTCCTGGCAGGCGATCCCGAGCGTCCATCCCGCTGCCCACTTAGGGTCCTGTCCGGTTCCCCGCCACCAGCCTCTACCCTCCCATTCCACCCTGGATGTGCCTTGTGAACTTTGAACCAGGGACATGTCACTTGCCTCGAATCCGAAAGTCCTGCGGAGCTCCAGGGACAAAGACTGGAGCATCGTACAAGGGAAACAGGACCGAACAGACTCAGGCCAGTTAAAACAACGACCACAACACGGTCTGTTTATACATAGCCTGTAACAATTAAGCGTCTGGGCTCAAGTGCTGTCTGCTATAAGCAGCTGGGCTCTGTCCTCAGCTAATTCTCACTACCTACCCCGCCGCCCCCCCCCCCCGCCCCGGCCCCCCACAATCTCTCAACTCACTGTATACATAGCTCCACCTAGAGAAGAATTAGGAATATTTGCACCCTCTTCCAAACCAGGTTTCAGACGCCCGTAGGTTTCCAAGAGGAAATCTAGTTTGACAGTCTGTCTCCATCATAAGTACGTTTCCGATTCCAAGGAGTGATTTTGTCCAACCTCTTCTCAGGGCGAGTGTCTTGGTGGGGGCGCCCAAAGCCAACACCAGCCAGCCAGACATCGTGGAAGGGGGAGCAGTCTACTACTGTCCTTGGCCCGCCGAGGGGTCTGCGCAGTGCAGGCAGATACCATTTGACAACACCAGTAAGTGATATTTGTCATTCTCAACTGTTGGTTCTGGTTTCAAGGTGCCAGAGCCACTGGGGAGTCAGGTCCCCACTTTTTTTGGTCGAATTTGGCCTTTGTGATGGGTCGGTGTTGCGGGCGGTGCAGGTTCGGAGACAAATCAAGCTTTTTAAAGCCAGAGTGAAGGAGAGGAAGATGTTAAGTGCACCCCAGAGAGGGAAGAGTATTTTGAGCTTGGGTATTTGAATGCATCCTGGTCACTTCAGTTCCCTTACTATTCTGAGATAAGGGTGTTCAGGGTGAGTGGCTGGTTTGGAGAAACACAGACGTTACTCCGTAATCTTGATTCTGGAGAGAATTTGGTTGTTTCCCAAGAACAAATCTGGAAAAAGACATAGCCTTAGAATTTCCAGTGCCCAAACTCTGGAGGCAAGAGTCAGCTGCTGCAGACCCAGACATCACTCCATGTTGCTATTTAATTCTTTACAGAAAGAAAGCATTTTCTTTCAAAATATTGGACACTGGATGCAAACTAGTACAGGCAGAGTGTGGATGGATTACATTCATTTCCAAAATCCCTAGACAGATGTTTCTTATTTAATTAAAGGGAAAATACATTTTAAACAATTCAGGCTGGTTATGTTTCCTCTGGTGTTTTCTCCTTGGGTCTTGAGAAAATAATCTAAACGTAATGCTTTCAAAAGCATTAACGCTGAATGTTTTAATTTGTACCTCCAAAACTTTATGAATTCAAAAGGTATATATAGAAAGCAAATATCTCCTTTCAGAAAAATGTGAACTCAATGTTCTTTGATGAACAATCAATTAAAATACCTTTTGCACGGTGGAACTATTTTATGACATCATTCTTCATTATTGTTATATTAGTATATATTTAGAATTTGTGTAGGATGTCAGTTTTCACAGAATTTTGATGAAATTGGATGGATATTTACCTGTTACCCCAACTGATTTGCATTTTTTATTTTAAAGGAGAAAATAATTTCCATTCTAAGAATGTGGAAGTAATGTCACAGAGAAAAGTCCTATGCAAGCATTACCTTGAAATATGACCAAATTAGGAGATACTTTATAAATGCACTTTAAAATTATGTTTTTTGTATGTGTCTATATATGGTCACAGTAGCTTTTATCATTTAATTAAATAATTCAGTTATTTCATACCAATTTTCATAAGCTTTTACTTTAAAGTTTAACTATTAGAAACTGGAAAAATTAAACCACTGGGTATTAATTTGTGAAAGAAATCTTTCAGTTAGTGGTTGAATCAGGACTTCAGATGCTTCTAAATACTGACTTCTAGCTTAATATTAAAATAAATTTCCTAAATCAGAAAAAATTACACATAAAATTAATGGTATTTTACTAATAAATATCAAAATCATTTGTATTTTTAAAGTATTTTAAGTGTAAGCCTTGATAAATAAAAACATACATTTTTGGCATTATTTGAATTTAAACTTAGCATTAGCATTTGGAGACATGTGATATGTTTTTACCGAGAATCAATCTATAGTCATGGACATGAATTTAATAACCTTCTAGAATAGTCCCATAACATGTCAACATATCAAATCAGTATCTGGTTAGTATATTTTTCCTTTGATAAACAAAGAATCAATGTCTGTTCAGGTAAGTCACACCTGAAGACCTAAATATTAATCCCAGGTGTCACAGATGAACAGATGAAAACTCATACAGACATGAGTACGAATTTTTAAAAACTGACCACTCCTATCCCAAAAGTTCTAATGTTACATGACAGTAGGTAACATTTTCCAAAAGTTCATTCGAAAGTAACTGTTTGGATCTTCGAATTCAGTTTCCCATAGAAAACTAATGTTGAAAGATTGTGCTTTGATTTCTAGAATAACCCACAGGAATGCACTTAACCCTTACTCTAGCTGAATTATATTTGCAATGAAACAGGAGGGGACAATCTAGTGCAATTCTGGCAATTAAATCAATAGGAAAATAGTAAGAATGCTGAGAAAAGATCAGGATTCCTTGGAGAAAAGACGGGGTAGATGGCACTTTCTGGGCAGGTTCTCAGGAAGACATCTGAACGTCTCAAAGGGCTTTTGAGATTAATGTTGTTGGTTCTACATTATGTCTTATTTTACTTCTAAATGGATGGAGTTTTTTGTTTTTTGTTTTTTCTTGAGAGATGCATGCATCCTACTATCTTATATTTGCAACCATAATCACTGCAATTTGAGAATTTGTTAATGGAACAAAATGAGGGAAAGAAACAGGGAGGTAGATAAGTGTTTCTGAAATAATTGAGCAAGAAATGGAAAAAAAAAAAAAACACAAGGCTGAGGAGGCCAAACAACATTAGTAAGAAATGAATGGTCTGTGATGGAATGCACAAAGCAGTGACCTGTGAAAGCCTATGGGAGTTTCCAAGAGCGAAGATGAAGAATGATTGAGAAAAGGAAGTTCCTTGTGTTAGCCATCAGGGGGTACTGTGGGCCCAGGAACCTTGGCTGCTCCTGGGAATGGGCTGAGAATAGTTGGGGGAAGAGGAATCAGAGGATTGTGGCTCAGGGGTTTGCTACTGAGTGGGAGCCAGTGCACTACACATCATTTCTACCAGTGATGTTATCCATGAAGCCCAAGACAGTGGAACTGCCAATGAATGCCATTTGAATGCCGTTTGCTGCAAAACTGTGAAAGGGAGGGACAGCAGGAGCCCACAGAGCTATTTCCAGTCCGAGTGTCAGTTTTGTGGGCAGAATATGATCTTGGAACCAAAGATAGAAGGCAGAAATAAGCATTCTGACTCTGGGTGTTGCAGTCAGCATTACCAGATGCATTGCATTCATTCATCACCTACTTTGTACCCGTCACTTATCCACATTATTTCTAATCCATACAATGAAACAACCATGTAAATCCTGTTTCATGAATAAGGAAAGTGAAGTCGCTCAGTCGTGTCTGACTCTCTGAGACCCCATGGACTATACGTATAGCCCACCAGGCTCCTCCCAATACTGGAGTGGGGTTGCTATGTCCTTCTTCAGGGGATCTTCCCGACCCAGGGATCGAACCCCGGGGCTCCTGCATTGTGGACAGACGCTTTACCCTTTGAGCCACCAGGGAAGCAGCAGACATCAAAGGTGTTAAAACAGATACATTCAAGGTCCCACAATGGTAAACAGTAGATGCAGTACTGGTCCTAACAGACTGCAACTTCAAGGTCAGATCCTGTGGAGCTGAGGCACTGGTCATCTTCCTCCGCCCTCCCCCACTTTCCTACCCGAAGTTACCTTCACACGTTCCAGTTAAAATGATCCTCCAGAGAAGATCTGAAAGGCGAAACAGTTTAGGTACAGGGTTATTTAAGCCAGAGGTCATGGAAGTTGCCATTGTCAGGGTGGGAATGATGGCTTGTGCAATACATGTCCCCTCAGAGTCCCCAGTCCCCATCCACAGTCTCTTGTCTTACTCTCTGGCCATGGGCAGCAGCCTGTATGTCCAGCATGCACCAACCCCGCCTTCCCCCCCAACCACCCCCACCGCCAGAGGAAGAAAAATCCCTCTGTTTGACAAAGTAGTAGCTCTGAGTGTTGGACACCCACAAATTGACATGCATGTAATAGTGTATGATGTATCAGGCATCAATAAATATCACATTGCAAATATTCCTTTGTACAGAGAATCCTGACTATCTCTTGTCTTCCACCCTGTCTGCTTTTACTATTACATCTGAATTCAAGACATTCTGAGTAAATTTGACCTTTTAATGATGTAGTTTCAACTTGTTCAGGCCCCTGGGGTGCCTACAAATTAATATTCGCTGTGGTAACCTACTCAACTCTCTCAACCTAGACACTGGAGGAGACTGGCCTATAATTTAGTCCCTGAATCTGGTTGTGATCTTGAACCTTAGTTTATTTAAGGTCAACTGCCTGTTTTTTTGTAAAGTCTGCCTTTGAGTTTGAAATTTTTTTCATTAAATAGTCATTGATTTTATTTGTACTTTATCCTGTAACCGGGATTTTAAAAAAAATTACTTCTCATCATAAATGCAAAAACAGAGGAAGCTGGGAATTGCCTAACACTTCAAATGCATGAATACTATTAAAATCTGTGGTCCTTTCAAGTATGGAAAAAGGAAACTTTCGGGAAGCATATGGTGGTGGGGGAGGTGCAAAGTGCAAAGAGTAGATAATTTTCCTGCTCTGTGCAAAATCAAGTGGCTCCAAAAATCCCCTTCTCTCATCTCCCTTCTGTCTTTCCCCCTTACTTCACTAGAATAAAATTCCCCCACCCCCAAATTGATTTCTTTCCTTTTTGGTCCTAAACTGTGCCCCACGTCTTAAACGTAAAACATCGCATCTGCCAAGTTCATGCCTCTCCTTTCTAAATCTACTCCAAGGTTCATTGTTTTTCTACTTCCTACATTTTCCAAACCCATGTGTGGATTATAGAAAAAGCCCTGAATCACAGCTCCCCAGCTAGAAGAGGGGTGAATGAAACAGACACTCCATCTTTGCAGTGATAAGAAGGCAAATTGCAACAATGGTAACAAAAGCATAGAACGCAAGCATTTGATTGTTTTAAATTCTCAAACGAAACATTTTGAGGAGAAAGATAATGCATGAGCTAATAAATGATCATCATCACAGCATTAGTAATACAGCTGGGAAGGCTCCCTATTAGAGACCCACTTAAAGAAGAAACAAGAGGAAGTGGGAGTACCACTGAGATTTGGGAGTCATCTGAGAAAGACTACCAGAATTTGCCTGATCTTAATTTAGCATCTTATATATATATTTAAAGCTTAAAATGGAGGACAATTTGGTTAGGATATTTCAAAGCTCTAGGAAGCTAAGATTTTTTTGGGAATTGTGTTGTAGCTTGGAGACCGGAAGCCTTTGTTGGAGGGGGCAGGCAGGAGTCTGTTTTATTTTGTGTCGAGGGAGCCCACAATAAGAAGCAGCTTAAAGCATCTGGTGCTGTGATGGGTACAGGGTTGTATTTTGATAGTATTGGGTGTGCCCTTCATGTGAGGGTTGGGAAACATATTGGTCACATAAGCCTTGCTTTTCTAACTTCCTCAGAAAGAAATCAGTTTTTGTTCAGTATCAAAGCAAATGGAGGGCATAGCTACCTCCAGTAAATGACAGAGGAAATAACAGAAATGCGATAGAACTCAGACGGCAGAAATCTGGACTCTGGTGAATTCAACTGAAAGTGGAAAAAAACGGTGAAAGCCCAATGATAACCTGCACCTTTGAGAATTAATAATTGCCAGAGTTAGTGTTTTACAACTTGTACACTTATATATACATACACACACACACATACATGCACACGCATACACACATGCATACACACATACACATACACATACATACATGCGCATACACACACACTCTTTAGGGCAGAAAGCTTACTCTGCCAAGTACTTCTCTTACTGAGTCATCAGGGGTAATTAAGCTGGAAGGCTTACTTACTCTAGAAGCAATTCACGATGGCTTTCAAATAGGCTCTGATGGGCTATCATCTCAAGCTGACAGATGCAACCAGCATCCCTCAGCTTCTCTCAATTGACTCAGACTTTCATGTGACAAAATGCAATGGCTATCAAGTCCTGACATGAGCCGGGAGGAGGCAGTGGTCCCTACAGTACACAGCCCCGGAGGAAGCAATTAGAAAAAAGGAAGTCCTTGAAACTCCAACCAGAAATGGGAAACAGATCTGCTCTATGGCTAGTTGAGTAGAAAGAGCATTAGGCGCCTGTTGCTTAATCTGCAAAATTCTTTCAAGAGTCTGGAAGTGTGTGTGATGGAAGAGGCTTCCAGGCTCTTGGCAGGAAGAATCCGCGCAGCAGCTGTGGCATTCTGGGAGAAATGTAGGAAATTGTCTTGAAACTGTTCTGAAAGCAACAAAAACAAACTGGCACATTGAAGCCGGCTGGTTGAGATGTGAGCATTCAAACTTTACCTGTTGTGTATAGAGTATTGTATCTGTGAGTTGTGTTAATGGAAAGAGTTGCTGACATTCCTAACAAGCTGAGCTCAGCAGTGCCCTGAAGGACACCATCCAGAAACACAAACACAGATTTTTGAGGAAGAGAGATAAAAACTAATTATAGATCTTATTAAAAGTGCTCCCTTTTAAAATATTTCATTTTCAAAATTCAGTTTAAATGCACCTTCAGAAAACATATTAGTGTATCAAGCAAGGTGTACCTGTATAATGAAGCACTAAAATAGATTAAAAGTAGTTTTGATTCTGGGTTAAGTTATATGAAGATTTGAGGTAGATAAGCAAATTGTGATGCACAGATAGGCATTTAATACTTTAAACACTGGTGTTGCTCTGTTAGGGACCTCAGCCAGGAAACTCTCAGACTAGTTGAAAAGGAAGAGGGCTTAACCCCAGCCCTGCAGAAAGGCCAGCTCCTGGATCTCTGAGATTTGAACCCAAAGGTCTGCAAGTTGAGAAACTCTTCTAGGTCCACAAACACTGGTGAAAGTGGTCAGTTACCCTTTTAATTGTCTTAGTAAAAGTAAAGCATAGGTTACAAAAATAAGTCTTTGCAGAAATAGTTGGGCTTCCCCAGTGGTTCATCCACCTACAATGCAGGAGACGCAGGAGACATGTGTTTGATCACTGTGTCAGGAGGGTTCCCTGGAGGAGGATATGGCGACCCACTCCAGTATTCTTGCCTGGAGAATCCCATGAACAGAGAAGCCTGGAAGGCTACAGTCCATAGGGTTGAAAAGAGTCAGACACAACTGAGTGACTGAGCATGCACACATAGAAATGGTTGCCAGGCATTGGAAGCGAGAAGGAGGGGTGGTCTCCAAAGGGGAAGACTGAAGGAATTTGGGGAGCTAATGGAACTTCTTATGTCCCGATTGTGATGGTGGTCCATAACTATAGGTATGTATCAAAAGTTGTTGAACTGGGAACTTTGCTGGTGGTCCAGTGGTTAAGAATCCATCTGCTAATGCAGAGGACATAGGTTAATCCCTGGTCTGGGGAGATCCCACATGCCTCAGGGAAGCTAAGCCTGCACGCCACAACTACCAGTCTGCACTCTAGAGCCTATGTGCTGCAATAAGAGAAGCCACCACATTGAGAAGCCCTTACACCGCAATGAAGAGTAGTCCTTGCTCGAGACAACTAGGGAAAGCCCGTATAGAGCAATGAAGACCCAGCGCAACCAAAAATAAATAAATGAATACAAAGAAACAAGATTGTTCAAAGAAAAAAGTCATTGAACTGTACATCTCCAAGAATGAATTTCACTGCATGTAAATAAAACCAAAAAGAGAGAAAGAAAACATTATGGAGTATGCTAGAGAGTTATATATTTGATATGATATTAAAGCTGGTTGTATGGCCATTGCTATGATCATGTGAGTTTAAACTGTTAGACTACTATCTGATGTGATAATAGCTGGGAGTATAAGGACACAGCCCTGAAAGGCTAAGTAAGTCACCTTACTGCCCCCAAACAGGGGAAAACAGTATGTCAGCTCATCACGTAGGACCCTCTTTACCATTCTTTAAAGAATACTATGATCAGGATGTGTGTGGCAACACACCCATGTGAATGGAAACATGCTGAATCAGAATAAATCTTTGCAATGAAGCATCATATTTGGTAATTCTCATGTCGTTGCTGAAATTCAGGCATGGGATCTCCCATTGATCATCACTGAACTAAGGAGCTCTCACTTCAGACACATTATTGTAGTGACCAAAATTCATGTAACTGCACTGCAGGGCATTAACTTATTCACATTATATCAATTTTATTCTTAAGCTCTGATGCTTGACCTACAGACACAGATCTGTGTGTGATATTGCAAAATTCTCTGTATCAATCAGCCCTGATTTCAGGACAGGTTGAAATGAGAGAAAAGGACATACACCACTGCAACAGGAATTGGTTTCTTTGAGAACCCTACCCAGTTCACATTACTCACATCATCTCACTCCAGGTGGAGGTCAGAGCTAACTCTCCGCCCAACCTGCCCAAGTTATGGCTCCATTTCTAGTCTATTATCATTCCCTGTGATTTGCCCACATGTCTCTGTCACAGGCCACCCCTGCCTCTTGGCTTCCACAGGACATCATGGCAAAGCTTACCTTTCAAGCATGTTACATACACCCATGTCTCTACTCACTCTGAGCCTATGTCCTGGTTCCTCTCTCATAACCACGCAGAACATTTTCTTTTCCAGCAATGATTTTCTGGTATTTTTCTGGCTTCTCTCTTCCTACAATTCCCGATGGAAAATGTGTTTCAGAAATTCTAAAGTTGCTGCAAATCCTAAAAATATCTTAAAATCCTAAAAAAAAAAAAAAAAAAAGGATGAGGGCATAACACTGAAAAATAACATTTTCAAACATCCTAAATATGGATGTATATCCCATAAATGATGCTATAAATCACACAATTGGGTATTATAGAAACTTAAAAGTGAAGCCCACCAAGAATCAAGATTAAAATGGGGAAATGCTTTTGTTTTAATATTAAGTGAAAAAAATTTCAAAATTGTGTCTACAGCCTGTGGAAGAGCACAGAGGAGAAGGGCAATTAAAACTGTTCTTTTCTTCTTTCCCTAGTGCATTTATTACTTATTTTTAAAAACCATGAACAGGTATTCATTTATGATCAGGAAAAATAATAATAAAACAAAACATGCAAAGATTTCTAGATGAAATTATTGAGTTCACTGAAGTATTATGAAGATTAACAGTGGAAGACCACGACTCAGGTTTTGTGTTGACTGAAAGCAGTCTTAGTGGTTTCTTGTCTTGGGTATACATGGTAGAGTGGTTTATAAATGTACTTATTTATGTATAACTGCTTATGTTTCAAAATATTGACAATCAAGGATGTTTTCAATGACAATTGTGTGTGTAAAAATAAGAAGACACTATTTATCACCTGTTTCTATTCTAGATTCTACATCAATAGAAACATAAGCTTGGTGGTCTGACAGTTTCTAGAGACATTTATTTATTTATTATTATTATTTATTTATTTATTTGACTGTACTCAGTCTTAGTTATGGCATGTGGGGTCTTAGTTGAGGCATGCAAACTTTTAGCTGCAGTATGTGGGGTCTAGTTCCCTGACCAGGGATTGAACCTGGGCTCCGTGCATTGGGAACATGAATTCTTAACTTCTGGACCACCAGAGAAGTCCTGAGACTTTTAGAATAAAGAGAGCTGTTAGCAGGGGGCAAACTGTCTTCCCGAGTCTTCCAGAAACACCCTCACAGACACATCCAGAAATAATGTTTAGTCAAGTACCCAGACATTTCATGATCCAGTGAGGCTGACACATAAAATTAACCAGCACATCTTCTTTGTGACTCACAATATGTATTCTCCTAGAAAAGGCACTGAGAATTTGTGAACTAAAGAAACCCATTGGATTTGTAGGATAGAATATTTTTTTGACAGTCATTATTTCTCCTCATATCTCTTAAGCCAAAGAATGCCCAGGGATTACTCTAGTATCAAATAACCCCGGATCTCTTGGTGTAAACCAGCCAAGATTTATTGCTTGTTCACGCTGTCTGGTTTATATGAGCTGGAGAAGAGCCTCTGCTTGTACAAGTGAACCAAAGACCTGGGCTGATGGAGATTCCTGATTGACACATGCTTTCAAGGTCACTCTAACTGGGAAGACTTATGGCAAATTGCACCTCGTCTATTAAAGCTCTCACATGGAATTGACATTTACTGCTTCTCCTCATGTTTGGTGGCCAGACTACTCCTAGGAAGTTGGCCATGCCATCTTATTTGAATATCTAATTATTTGAATATTTGATTATCTTTGTGTTAGATTGGTGTGTTTATGCACACTTGTCAAAGTTGTTTATACACAGTTTTTAAAAGAATACTAGAAATGCTCTAGTATTTAATCTTTGCAAATGTTATTAAAACAGTTTTCTTCTACCTTTTTTTTTTTTTGGCATGCTGTTGGCAGTATCTTAGTTCCCTGACCAGGGATTGAACCTAGGACCCGAAAGTGAGCACAAAGTCCTCACCACTGGACTGCCAGAGAACTCCCTAAAGTTGATTTTTTTTTTTCTCTTTTTTTGTTGGCTGCACCTTGCAGCCTGCAGAACTTCCCCAACCAGGGATCAAACCCATGCCCCCTGCAGTGGAAGCATAGAGTCTTAAGCACTGAACCACCAGGGAAATCCTAGTATTCTTTTATTTCTAATGGACATACTCTGTAGGACATATTTTTTGGAGGCTCTGAAATAAAATAGTTCTTTGGGGCTATGGTTCTAATCCTTAAGTTTGTGGTAAGGAGCAGACAAGACACGTGGCAAAGAAACAAAGGTGTTCCTATCAATAGATGCAAAGATAATGGGTGAAATGCACACTGACAGTAACTCCTCAACTTGTTCCAACTGGCATCCAGTCTCTGGCACAGATACTGACTAGGGAGACTGAATACCCTTCATCCTTTAAGTCAGGCTCTTTGGGTGACATATTAAATCTGAATGTTTTTTTCCCTCAAAGCACCCTTTGGCTTACTTTAATTCATTTTTACTTACAAAATGCAGTTGACCCTTGAACAACAGGGATTTGGCCTATGCCAATCCACTTAGGACATGACTTAGTGACTGAACAACAAATCCACTGAGGAGGACTTCTTTTAAAGTAAATACCACATTATTACGGGGCTTCCCTGGTGGTTCAGAAGGTAAAGAATCTACCTGCAATGTGGGAGACCTGTGTTTGATCCCTGAGTCAGAAAGATCCCCTGGAAAAGGAAATGGCTACTCACTCCAGTATTTTGGCCTGGAGAATTCCCTGGACAGAGGAGCCTGGTGAGCTACAATCCATGGGGTCGCAAAGAGTCAAACATGACTGAGCATCTAACACACATTATTACAGGATCCTCAGATGGTTGAGTCTGCAGATGCAGAACCTCATTATGGCAAGCAGACTATCTGCCTCCGTAAGGGCATCTGGGCATCTGGAAAGGAGAACATCTGAGGCTTTGGTATCCATGGTGGGTCCCAGAACCAATCCCCAGAGTTGCCCAAGGGTCAACTATGTTCTCTTAACAAACAGTAGAGTTGAAATTAAAGCTTAGATTTGTTGTCGTTTTAGTTGCTAAGTCGTGTCCAGCTGTTTTGTGACTGACTACATGGACTGTAGCCTGTCAGGCTCCACTGTCCATGGGACTTCCCAGGCAACAATATTGGAGTCTTCTGCAGGGAACCTTCCCAACTTAGGGATCAAATCTGAGTCTCCTGCATTGGCAGGCTGAACCACCAGGGAAGCCAGTAAACTTAGATTTAGCAGTAAAACCAAATTTCAGCAACAAGAGAAATGTTAAGAACTCTCTACAAGCAGTTATGGTCCTTGACCCTGCTTGTATGGCCATGAACTTACCCTTATGGAATTTACAATGAACAGCCAGTGACAAGTTGACAAAAAGTATGGTAAGGCCAAAGGGAACAGAGAGTGGTGTGTGTGTGTGTGTGTGTGTGTGTGTGTACACACAGGCGCTTTTTTCTGATTCACTTGGGTATTATTTTCCTGTTGCTGCTGTAACAACTTACCATGTACTTTGTGGCTTTGAACAACACAAGTTGATTATCACACAGTTCTGGAGGCCAAGTCTATAATATTAGGTCTCACTGGACTAAAATCAAGGTGCTGGCAGAGCTGTGCTGCTTCTGGAAGCTCTGGGGGAGGATCTGTTTCCTTGCTTTCTTCAGCTTCCAGAAGCTGCTCACATATCTTGGTTCATGGCCCTCTTCCATTTTCAAAGCCAGCATGTCAGATTGAGTCCTTCTTACACTGCTCTTCCTCTGGTTCTTCTTTTCTACCTCCTTCTTTCACCTTAAAATATCTTTGTTATTACTTTGGACCCTGCAGATAATCCAGGATCTTCTCCCTATTTTAAGTCAATTGGTTAGCAACCTTAATTCCATCCACAAACTTATTTGTCTTTTGTCATGCAGCCTAACATAGTCTCAGGTTTGGCGTATTAAGATGCAGACATCTGAATTTCCCTGGTGGTCCAGTGACTGAGACTCTGCACTCCCAATTCAAGGACCCTGGGTTCTATCCCTCAGGAGAGTTGGAGCCCATATGTTGTAACTAAGAGTTCACATGCTTCAGCTAAAAGATCCTGCATGTCACAGCTAGGACTCAGAGCAGCCAAATTAAAAAAAAAAAAAGAAAGCAAAAACATATAGACATCTTGAGGGCTATTATTTTGTTTACTAAAGGTGGTCAGAGAAAGTTTCACTGAAAAGGTGATATTTGAACAGAGGCCTAAATTAAGTACAGGAAGGAACCATGTAGCAGAAGGAGGGGTAGTTCTAAATTGTAGGAGAGTCGGTGTTAAGTCTGGAGAGAAGAGTGTTCTTGGGAAATGGAGAAGACCCACTGGGTTAAACAGAAGTCAGTCAGGAAAAGAAAGATAGAAGATGAAACAAGACTATCTAGCACCTTAAAAGTCAGTAGGACTTTGGGTTTTATTCTAAGAGTGATGGGCAGTCAATGGTGGTTTTGAGGAGGCAAGTAACAGAATTTGATTATATTTTACAAAGGATTGGTTTAGTAGAGTGTAGGCAACCACAGCAGATGCAAGGGGATAAGGTAGGAGACATTCCCATCATGTGGTGATAGAAAAGTGTGGTTTGGGTTGAGTGATAGCAGTTAGGGTTGAAAAATGGTTAGATTTTGGATTTGTTTGAAAGTGCAGTTGGTAGAATTTTCTTTATGGATCAGATAAAGGGTACAGAAGAAAGAAAAAATTTGATCTGAGTAACTGGAGGAATGGGACTGAGACAGGAAACAGAGGAAGGAGCAAATCTCAGAGAAAGTATCCAGTTGAGTCTAGATAGGAGAAACTGGAGATGTTTATTAGGTGTCAGAATGATATCACATAGGAGGCTGGATAAATAAAAAAGTTCAGGCAAGAGGCTTGGACATTTAAATGTGGAAGTCATAGGTGATATTTAAGGCCATGACTGATGGAGTTAATGTGAATGAAGAGAAGTGAGGAGAAACAAAGTGAAGCAAAGAGAAGAGAGAAAGGGAGAAGACAGGAAAGGTCATTTTTTTATCTTCATATTTTTTCTAAATTTATTTATTGTTTTTGGTTGCACTGGGTCTTCATTGCTATGCACAGGCTTTCTCTAGTTGGGGCAAGTAGCGGCTACTCTTCCTTGTGGTGTGCAGGCTTCTCATTGCAGTGATTTCTTTTGTTGCAGAGCATAACCTTTAAGCATGTAGATTTCAGCACTTGCAGCATGTGGGCTCATTAGCTGTGGCTCCTGGGGAGACTGGACCCCACTTCCCTGGACTACCAGGGAAGTCTTAGAGTCCCTGACATTTAAAGAACAATCAATGTTGAGGAGGATGTATAAGTAATGCTAACAAGAAGCTGCTGGTTAGGCAAAAGAAGTCAAGAAGCCAGTGAAGAAATTCATCTGAAGACTTCCCTGTGGACCAGTGGTTAAGAATCCACCTGCCAATTCAGGAGACATGAGTTCGATCCCTGGTCCAGGAACTAGATCCCCCATGACTCAGAGCAGCTAAGCCTGTGTGCCACAACTACTGAGTCTGTGCTCTGGAGCCCAGGAGCTGCAACAAGAGAAGCCGCCACAACAAGAAGGCTGTGCGCTGCAGCTCGAGAGGAGCCCCTGCTCACCGCAGCTAGAGAAAAGCCTACGCAGCAATGAAGACCCAGCACAGCCAAAAAAAAAAAAGAAAAAGAAAAGAAATTCATGTCAGTTGGAGTGAACTCTGAACATCTGATTTGATAATGGAAAGTGACAGCTGACAAAAGCAGGTGCGGTGGTGTGTGTCGGGAAAGGATGAGAAAAGACCAGCAGGAGACAGCCAGTCTACAGAGTCATTTTTTTCTCAAGGAGTTCTGCCCTAAATGGGACTCCAGAAATGTAATCATCAAGGAGACATGATAGTGTGTTTGTGATCTCATAGGAGCTCTCCCATCCAGTGGGAAACGATGATGCTGATTACAGGAGGAGAGGGATGTGCAAAACAGATTCCTAAGTAAGTGTAAAGGGATGAGTGGGACTTTACATGGATGGAGGTGCTGGCTTTGGCGGAGCATAAAAGTGGTCCATCCTCAGTGAGCAGAGAAGGCAGAGTGGGAGTAGGTTGGTGGGTTTGGTAATAGAAAGAAGAAAGCGATCCTTTTTCATTTCTTCTATGTTTTCAGTGATGTAAGAAGCAAAATTATCAACTGAGAGTGAGCAGGTAGACAGAGAAGGCTGGGATAAGGAGAAAAGTTAAATAGTAATAGCAAATGGCTGAATGAATTGAGCAACCAGGGACTGCCTGGTAGTCCTATTTAAAATCTGAATTTATTTGGGGAAGGAGGTGATTCTTTCGTTTCTTGATATCTTTAATTGCTTTTGTCATACCAACAGAAGTCCGAATATATTTTCAGAACAAACCTTACACATGGCCGGAGTCAAATTACATGTGAAAAACATTTCAAATGATTTTATATGATGATGTAGAAACAAATGTCTGAAGAATACTGGCTAGGCCCTATTGGTTATTAAAAACAGGAAGTTGGAAATGTGATCTTTATTCTCTGGAAGACAATATAGATGTGGAAATAATTGTAGCAAAAAATTTATATTCTCATCTTGATCAGGTAAACTGTAACAGCAAGATTGTAATACATTTACTATTGCCATCCCAAACCCATATTTATTAGTGTTATTATTAGAATTCTAAAAGCATTCTTTCAACTTATTGAACTTTATTCGTTACTTGGTTATGTAAGGAACCAAATATTTAAATAGTGATATGAAAAAATAATTTAAAACAAAAGCTTTATGATTTCCAGAAATGTATTCGACTAGAGGAATGAGCTAGAAGTCTCTTAAATTCTAAATGGCTGAGTAGGTTTAGAAAACAGCAGCAAGTGTGTCCATGGAGGAGGAATGCCAATGACCTTTCAGTTAGTACTTTATATATTTCTTTATGCAAGTTTCCTTACTTTGTATTGTTTGAATTTTTAAAAAACAGTAATCTCAAAGAATTTCGATTTGAAAAGAGTTTTTGGCCCTACATTTTATTGTATTGTATTCCATTCCATTTTTTTTTTAAGTCACAAGCATTTCTTTACTACATTTTGTCCCACATATTCTCTACTTTCTTACCCCTGTGTGAGTGACTATTTGTCATGCATGGCCCTACATTTTAAAGCAGGTTTTTAAGGAAGCAATTTGGATTATTTGGCAAATAAGGAGGAATAGAATTTTGCAAGAGCAGCTTCATGAACAAAGTCTGGGAGTGAGACTCAGTAGGGACAGGGAAGAAGCTCTCTGAATGGCGGCCTATCTGAAGGTCAGGTGCAGGGTCTGGGATCTACATTGTGGAGGGTGGGATATTTAGATCTGATCTAAGAGGTAAAGGCAGGAAAATATGTGTGTTTGCATATGTGTGTACATGCATACACTTGTGTGTATATGTATATATATATATATATATATATATGATACAAATAATAAAACTCAGTTATATAGAAGGTTTCATTGGAATAACATATTTCTGTCCATCAGCGGATGAATGTGTAACACGCACACACACAGATTGTTGTTGTTCTTGTATAGTTGCTAAGTCACAGCTAACTATTTTGCAACCCTATGGACTGTAGCCTGCCAGGCTCTTTTGTCCATGGGATTTTCCAGGCAAGAATACTAGAGTGGGTTGCCATTTCCTTCTCCAGGGTATCTTCCTGACTCAGGGTTTGAACCCACATCTTCTGCATCAGCAGGCAGATTCTTTACCCCTGAGCCACCAGGGAAGCCATATATATATATATACACACACACATATACATATATATGTATATACATACATACATATACACACGTACATGTGTATATACATACACACAATGGAATATTACTCATACATACATACATACATATACACATATACATATACACACACACACACACACACACGGTATATTACTCAGCCATTACAAAGGAGAGATCCCCTGCCATTTGTGTCAACATGGATGAACCTTGAGGGCATTATGCTAAATGAAATGAAATAAGAGAAAGACAAATACTATATGATCTCTCTTATTTGTGGAATCTTAAGAAAAAATTCTCACAGAAAAAGAGATCAAACTTCTTGTTACTAGAGGTGGGGGATGGGGGGCAGGATGAATGGGAGAAGTGGGTCAAAAGGTACAGATTTCCAGTTATGAAATAAGTAAGTACTAGGGATGTAATGTGTACCATGTTGACTATAACACTTTTATATGGCATGGATGAAAGTTGTTAAGAGAGTCAATCCCAAGAGCTCTCATCAGGAAGATAATTTGTGTATGTATGTCTATATGAAATAATGGATTGTGGTGATCATGCCATGTTGCATGTAAGCCAAACCATTATGCCATGCACCTTAGACAGTGTGTGTGTATGAGTCGCTCAGTTGTGTCTAACTCTTTGCAACCCCATGGACTGTAGCCCACCAGGCTCCTCTGTCGATGGGATTCTCCAGGCAAGAATACTGGAGTGGGTAGACATTTCCTTCTTCAAGGGATCTTCCCAACCCAGGGATTGAACCTCGTCTCCTGCACTGCAGGCAGATTCTTTTACCATCTGAGCTACCAGGCAAGCCCTAATACAATGAAGCCCTACACAGTGCTGCATGTCAATTATATCTCAATACAACTGGTAGGAAAAGAATAACACATTTTTTAATATTAAATGATAAAATGAATTAGTGTGGTATTTCCTTAAAGACTTGAAAATTCACAATAAGATGATCAAGACTATAAAGGCTGCAGAGGTATTCTTTCATGGTTTTTAATTGTGGTTTTGGGATATAAGGAAGCATTCATTTGGAAGTTTCATTTTCCCAGACGTAAAAATTGACCCAGATTCTTTTCTCGGATTTGTTTTTTTAAGACACGGAGTTCTGTGGCTACCAATATTTTGTTTTGAATTTTACATAGATCTATTCCTTGTTCTCCGATAGATGGTACAATTTAAATGAAACATTTATAGCATATGCTGATCAATGGAAAGAATACAAACAAACAGTTAAAGACTTCCTTTCCCCTTTTCCTGATTAAAAATGCCTGGACAGCTCCTGCAACAGCTTGAAGAAAATCCCTAGTGTGAAATACTGAAGGTGATGACTGGAAGTTACAGGGAAACTTACTGTTTTTCTGGGACAAGGCTGAGGGCTTTATAACAGTTTTCAAAACCTCCCCACCTGCCACAGGGTTTGGTTGCACCTGTGTTGGCTTCAGTTCTGTCTCCAGTTGTGATCTATCCTCACTTTGTGTAATTCCCCCCGTTCTATTCAAGGAGAAGATTAGAAAAATCTGCTTGTGGCTCATGTCTGCACCATATCTACACTCCTTCACTCCTGCTCAGAAATTAATATTCCCATGAAAAAAGAGCCAAACATTAGTAGGTTTGCCACCCACTGGGTTGTACCTTGATTGCCCAGAAACCAAAGCTATCAGTTTAGAGAGAGAGCTTCAAAGCCCAGAAATGTCAGACAAACCAAATCTACTTTATTGCCACCACCCATCACTCAGATTAGCCTACAGATCTGATTGTTTTTTCTTCTCTTTTTTTGCCACATGCCACGGCATGCAGGATCTTAGTTCCTAGACCAGGGATCAAACCTGCACCCGGCCCCCCCACCCCCGCATTGGAAGCTTGACCACCGGGGAAGTCCCTAAATCTCTAGGTTTTTATCTTTAGGTTTTCTTGTTTTAGATAAAAGATGTAACAATGTTCACTGTAACAACTCAAATAGTACAGAAATATACACAATTGAAATATAAAAAGTCAATAAAATATGTACACTCCCTGCCTTCAAGAAAACCATCAGGAACAGTTCCATGTCTATACATTTACACACCCACACACAGAACATTTTGAATTTAAAGGATTATACTGAACAATATACTATACAAGCTTCTGAATGAATAGATGAGAGTTTGGTAATTCATTCAATAAGCACGGAGGTCCCACTACGTGTTAGGCACTGTTTCAGAAGTGGAGAGTACAGAGGTGAAGCAGAAGACGTCTCTGTTCATGGGATTCTTGTATATCTGGAAGGGAATGGATAGCCAGTAAACAGGCAAACTAATAAATAAAACCATCTCAATGAATGGTAAGTGCTATGAAGAAAAGTCTAAAGGGTAACAGGAGAGAATGACTTAGAGTAGGATGAACTAGCTGCTTAGGGAGGGAGTCTCCAAGCAAGTGGCATTTGAGCTAAAACCTGAGTGACGGGGGGGAAGCAGCCTTGCAGAAAACAGTGGGAAGAATATTTCAGGCAGTGGCAGTGAGGAGACAGTCATATGGAATAAGGAGACTGAAAAGCCTGGGCATGTTTAGGAAAAGTGGTGTCTCTAAAGCTTAATGAGCTAAGAAAATGGGAGGAGATGAGGTTGGAGAGGCAGGTGGGGGGCCAGGTCATGCTGGACCCCTCCAGCCATGTCAAGAGGTACCATTGCAGAGGTGCTATGACAACAATTCAGGGGGAAAAAAGATGGATTTTTCAGTTAGTTGTGCTGTGACAATAGGCCTTTCAAATTGAAAATAAGACACCCATACCACATCCTATATAAAAACAAATTCTGGGTGGACAACTTTCCACATAAACAAAGGTGAAACACTAGAAAAGATTGAGAAGATACTGGCAACATATATGTGGGGAAAAAAATCAGTACTCAGAATATATGTTGAATTCTTCCAATCAATGAGACTAAAATTAAACCAGGAAATGAGGAAAGGATATGAACTAGCAATTCGCAGAAGAAAAAAGTGTATGGTCCATAAGCATAAAAAGATGATCAACTCTACTGATAATCAGGGAAATGCAAGTGAAAACAGAAAAAATGAAAGACCATTTCATAGTCCTCCAGATTGACAAAAACTTTAAAGTCCTGCAGTGGCTAGAGTTGACAGTCCCTCTTTCATGCCTTGCTAGTGGGCGTGGAAATTGGGCTACTTTGGAGGTCAGTTGCCACAGCTGATAAACAGATATGATAATTGTCTATGACCTGGCAACATTATTTCTAGTCTGGTGTGAGAGAAACTCTTCTCCATATGCAGAAGATGGGTGTAAGGACTCACAGGGCACATGTTTGTTATAGTAGAAAAACTGAAAAACCTCATGTTCATATGTAAATGGAATGGATAAATAAAATGCAGAAGGCTATTCAATGGAATACAATACTACATAGGAATTTAAAAGAATGAGTTGGATCTGTTATCTATCTAATCATCAAAACATGGATTATCTCCCCAAAACATAAAATTGAATGTTAAACACAGCTACACACTCTTCTATACAGATAGTATAATACCACCTTTTTCTGTTAAAAAGAACACACAAAGAATATTTGTCAATAGTAAATTGTTGACCACTACAACAAAATCTGATCCACCACCTGGTTGTGTCTATCTGTAAGTGAAGGATAGTTTCTACATTTTGTAATGATTGGGGGGAAATTTTTTTAAAGAGTAATATGTAAATGACACATGAAAATTACATGGAATTCACCTTTCTTTGTCCCTAAGTCAAGTTTTACTGGAACACAGCCAAGCTCATTTTTTAAAAAAACATATCGTCAGTTTCTGGAAATAGAACTGCCATATGACCCAGCAATCCCACTTCTGGGCATACACACTGAGGAAACCAGATCTGAAAGAGACACGTGCACCCCAATGTTCATCGAAGCACTGTTTATAATAGCCAGGACATGGAAGCAACCTAGATGCCCATCAGCAGATGAATGCATAAGGAAGCTGTGGTACATATACACCATGGAATATTACTCAGCCGTTAAAAAGAATTCATTTGAATCAGTCCTAATGAGATGGATGAAATTTGGAGCCCATTATACAGAGTGAAGTAAGCCAGAAAGATAAAGAACATTACAGCATACTAACACATATATATGGAATTTAGAAAGATGGTAACGATAACCCTATATGCAAAACAGAAAAAGAGTCACAGAAATACAGAACAGACTTATGAACTCTGTGGGAGAAGGTGAGGGTGGGATGTTTCAAAAGAACAGCATGTATACTATCTATGGTGAAACAGATCACCAGCCCAGGTGGGATGCATGAGACAAGTGCTCGGGCCTGGTGCACTGGGAAGACCCAGAGGAATCGGGTGGAGAGGGAGGTGGGAGGGGGGATCGGGATGGGGAATACGTGTAACTCTATGGCTGATTCATATCAATGTATGACAAAACCCACTGAAATGTTGTGAAGTAATTAGCCTCCAACTAATAAAAAAAAAAAAAAAACTCTAGGGAGAGGAATTAGCTACTTCTATTTTACATTCTCATTCCATACTGCATCATCATCATTTTATTACAGAATTGTCTTTCATTTGCTTTGTTTTCATTATATTTCAATGTAATAAAACATTCAATTCAACATTTTCACTATCACATGCAATACCCATTCTCATTTTTCTCTCTCAATTCACAGATTCTACTGTGCTTCACTTAAGCCTTGCATGATCAATATGTTTTGCAATATTGCCATGTTTTGTGCACATATGTTTTACTATGTCTATATATTATTGAGCAGTAAAATTGCATTGTTGAATATAATTTGCTAATTATTTGTCATATACCATGATGTGACTTTTTTTTCTTCTTAATTCATTAGAGTAAAAAATACATGGAGGAAAAAAAAACACAAAAACATATCGTCACCTATATGGGTGGGATGGGGAAGGAGGTGGGAGGGATGTTCAAGTGGGAGGGGACATGGGTAAACCTATGGCTGATTCATGTTGATGTTTGATAGAAACCAGTGCAATACTGTAAAGCAATTATCCTTCAATTAAAAATAAATAAAATTTAAAAAATATTGTCTGTGGCTGCTTTTGCTTCAAAGGCAGAGGTGAGTAGTTCTGACAGACCATAGAGAGTACAAAGCCTGAAGTTGTTGATCCTCACTCCTTTATCGAAGATATCTGCAGACCTCTGTTGTGTGTTTTACTTGCACATTATTTTTTAAGTGTTTGGGAGTATACACATCACATTCATGATGGTGGCTACCTCTGGAGAAGGAGGGGGAGGGGAGTAGAACTGGAGATAGATGTCAGAGGGTATTGTGATGTCCGTGAATGTGAAAAAACTTTAGTTTTTCAATTCTTCCCGGTGGGAATACAAGTGTTTGTTTCATGAAGACCTTGTATCTTCCTGTACTTTTTTTTTAAAGGCTCAGAAAAGCTAAACAAGAAAATATATTTTATAGACAATATTTGATATTAATGCATCTAAATCTGTCATATATATACATATACTTTAAATTTTAGACTGAAGTAGAGTTAATTTTACAATGTTGTGTTAGTTTTAGTTATCAGTGTTGTTAATTATTCAACAATGATTCAGTTGTACATATTCCTGTATCCTTTTTCAAATTCTTTTACAGAATATTGAGCAGTTTCCTGTGCTATGGAGTAGGTCCTTGTTGGTTATCTGCTTTAAATATAGCAGTGTGTTCATGTCAATTCCAAACTCCCCATATATGTTTTAATAGTTGAACAGTAGTCTTATTTTGTAGATAACAGGAATTTCTTTTTGTGATGGTTTTAATTTGAGATTTAGGATCTCTCCATGAATTTGTGAGGTATCTGATTTCTTCTTCCCTACAATGCCTAAGACCTATTTTCTATTGAAATTTAGTCTTTTTCTCTTATTGATTTGGGGACTCTTTTACATATGAAATCTATTGATTCTTCCTTTGAAAAAAAATCATCTGAATTTTCATTTACTCACTTTGTTAATAATCTCCCGTCATGTCAGTACATTTCAGTTGCTCAGTCGTGCCTGATGCTTTGCGACCCCATGGACTGTAGCACGCAAGGCCTCCCTGTCCGTCACCAACTCCCAGAGTTTACTCAAACTCATGTTTATTGAGTCGGTGATGCCAACCAGCCATCTCATCCTCTGTCATCCCCTTCTCATCTCGCCCTCAATCTTTCCCAGCATCAGGGTCTTTTCAAATGAGTCAGCTCTTTGCATCAGGTGGCCAAAGTATTGGAGTTTTACCTTCAACATCAGTCCTTCCAATGAACACCCAGGACTGATCTCCTTTAGGATGGACTGGTTGGGTCTCCTTGCAGTCCAAGGGACTCTCAAGAGTCTTCTCCAACACCACAGTTCAAAAGCATCAATTCTCTGGCGCTCAGCTTTCTTTATAGTCCAACTCTCACATCCATATATGACTACTGGAAAAACCACAGCCTTGACCAGACAGACCTTTGTTGGCAAAGTAATGTCTCTACTTTTTAATATGCTGTCTAGGTTGGTCATAACTTTTCTTCCAAGGTGTAACTTCTTATTTCATAGCTGCAGTCACTATCTGCAGTGATTTTGGAGGCCAAAAACAATAAAGTCTGACACTGTTTCCACTGTTTTTCCATCTATTTTCCATGAAGTGATGGGACCGGATGCCATGATCTTTGTTTTCTGAATGTTGAGCTTTAAGTCAACTTTTTCACTCTCCTCTTTCACTTTCATCAAGAGGCTCTTTAGTTCTTCACTTTCTGCCATAAGGGTGGTATCATTTGCATATCTGAGGTTATTGATATTTCTCCCAGCAATCTTGATTCCAGCTTGTGCTTCTTCCAGCCCAGTGTTTCTTGTGATGTACTCTGTATATAAGTTAAATAAGCATGGTGACAATATACAGCCTTGGCATACTCCTTTTCCTATTTGGAACCAGTCTGTTGTTCCATGTCCAGTTCTGACTATTGTTTCCAGACCTGCACACAGATTTCTCAGGAGGCAGATCAGGTGGTCTGGTATTCCCATCTCTTTCAGAATTTTTCACAGTTTATAGTGATCCACAACAGTCAAAGGCTTTGGCATAGTCAATACAGCAGAAATAGATGTTTTTCTGGAACTCTCTTGCTTTTTCAATGATCAGGTGGATGTTGGCAATTTGATCTCTGGTTCCTCTGCCTTTTCTAAAACCAGCTTGAACATCTGGAAGTTCATGGTTCACGTATTGCTGAAGCCTGGCTTTGAGAATTTTGAGCATTACTTTGCTAGCTTGTGAGATGAGTGCAACTGTGTGGTAGTTTGAGCACTCTTTGGCATTGCCTTTCTTTGGGATTGGAATGAAATCTGACCTTTTCCAGTCCTGTGACCACTGCTGAGTTTTCCAAATTTGCTGGCATATTGACTGCAGCACTTTCACAGCATCATCTTTTAGGATTTGAAATAGCTCAACTGGAATTCCATCACCTCCACTAACTTTGTTCATAGTCATGCTTCCTAAGGCCCACTTGACTTTGCATTCCAGGATGTCTGTCTCTAGGTGAGTGATCACACCATCATGAATATCTGAGTTGTGAAGATCTTTTTTATACAGTTCTTCCATGTATTCTTGCCACCTCTTCTTAATATCTTCTGCTTCTGTTAGGTCCATACCATTTCTGTCCTTTATTGAGCCTATCTTTGCATGAAATGTTCCGTTGGTATCTCTAATTTTCTTGAAGAGATCGCTAGTCTTTCCCATTCTGTTGTTTTCCTCTATTTCTTTGCATTGATCACAGAGGAAGGCTTTCTTATCTCTCCTTGCTATTCTTTGGAACTCTGCACTCAAATGGATATATCTTCCCTTTTCTCCTTTGTTTTTGGCTTCTCTTCTTTTCACAGCTGTTTGTAAGGCCTCCTCAGACAGCCATTTTGCTTTTTGCATTTCTTTTTCTGGGGGATGGTCTTGCTCCCTGTCTCCTGTACAATGTCACAAACCACTGTTCATCAGGCTCTCTGTCTATCAGATCTAGTCCCTTAAATCTATTTCTCACTTCCACTGTATAATCGTTAGGGGTTTGATTTAGGTCATACCTGAATGGTCTAATGATTTTCCCTGCTTTCTTCAATTTAAGTCTGAATTTGGCAATAAGAAGTTCATGATCTGAGCCACAGTCAGCTCCCGGTCTTGTTTTTGCTGACTGTGGAGAGCTTCTCCATCTTTGGCTGCAAAGAATATAATCAGTCTGATTTCGGTGTTGACCATCTGGTGATGTCCATGTGTAGAGTCTTCTCTTGTGTTGGTGGAAGAGGGTGTTTGCTATGACCAGTGCATTCTCTTGGCAGAACTTTTTTAGTCTTTACCCTGCTTAATTCTGTACTCCAAGGCTAAATTTGTCTGTTATTCCAGGTGTTTCTTGACTTCCTGCTTTTGCATTCCTGTCCCCTGTAATGAAAAGGACATATTTTGGGGGTGTTAGTTCTAGAAGGTCTTGTAAGTCTTCAACTTCAGCTTTTTCAGCATTGCTGGTCGGGGCATAGACTTGGATTACCGTGATATTGAATGGTTTGCCTTGGAAACGAACAGAGATTATTCTGTCATTTTTGAGACTGCATCCAAGTACTGCATTTCGGACTCTTTTGTTGACTATGATGGCTCCTCCATTTCTTCTAATGGGATTCTTGCCCACAGTAGTAGAGGTAATGGTCATCTGAGTTAAATTCACCCATTCCAGTCCATTTTAGTTCGTTGATTCCTAAAATGTCGACATTGACTCTTGCCATCTCCTGTTTGATCACTTCCAATTTACCCTGATTCATAGACCTAATATTCCAGGTTCCTATGTAATATTGCACTTTATAACATCAGACCTTGATTCTATCACCAGTCACATCCACAATTGGGTGTCGTTTTTGCTTTGGCTCCATCTCTTCTTTCTGGAGTTATTTCTCCACTGCTCTCCAGTAGCATATTGGGCACCTACTGACCTTTCAGTGTCCTATCCTTTTGCCTTCATGTTGTTCATGGGATTCTCAAGGCAAGAATACTGAAGTGGTTTGCCATTCCCTTCTCTAGTGGACCACATTTTGTCAGAACTCTCTGCCATGACCCATCCGTCTTGGGTGGCCCCACACGGCATGGCTCTTAGTTTCTATGAATTAGACAAGACTGTGGTCTATGTGATTAGATTGGTTACTTTTCTGTGATTGTGGTTTTCATTCTGTCTGCCCTCTGATGGAGAAGGATAAGAGGCTTATGAAAGCTTCCTGATGGGATAGACTGACTGAGGGGGATACTGGGTCTTGTTCTAATGGGTGGGGCCATGCTCAGTAAATCTTTAATCCAATTTTCTGTTGATGGGTGGAGTGTGTTCCATCCCTGCTATTTACCTGGGGCTAAACTATAGTGAAGGTAATGATAGTGATGTCCACCCTCAAAAGATTCCATACATGTACTGCTACAGTCTGCCCCCAACCCTGCAGCAGGCCACCACCAACCCAGGCCTTTTCTGGAGACTTCTGGACACCCACAGGCAAGTCTCCTGTGGGTTCACTGTTCCTTTCTCCTGGGTCCTGGTGCACAAGGTTCTGTTGTGCCCTCCAAGAATCAATTTTCCATCCTGTGTAAGTTCTGGCAACTCTATGGTGGGGTATGGCGACCTCCTCCAAGAGGACTTATGCCATATCCACACCCAGGGTCCCTGTCCCTGCGGCAGACCACTGCCGACCCGGACCTCCACAGGAGGTGCTCAAAGACAATTCTGTCTCAGTCTCTGGGGGGTCTCTGGGTCCTGGTGTGCACAAGGTTGTTTGAGCCCTCTGAGCATCTCTGGTAGGAATGGGGTTTGATTCTAAATGCAAATTCACCCCTCCTGGCACTTAAGAAGCTGTAAATCACATGCAGTCACTATAAAAGTTTCCTCTAGCTTTTGGCTTAGTTTGGGATATACCAAGGAGAGAATTGCTTTGGTAACCAATGGCTCCACCGCCTCCCACTGGCCCTTCCAAGGGTTCTCTGGAGTTGACAGTGCGCTTTGGGTAACCTGCGTCATCCTTCTGCTCCAGAGGGATGTGTGGTCCTATCCAAAATGCATTGCTTCATGTCACAGGAGTGTGGTCAGCAAATAGAAACCACTTTGGGCTTCCCTGGTAGTTAAAATGGTAAAGAATCTGCCCACAATGCAGGAGACCTGGGTTCAATCCCTGGGTTGGGAAGATCCCTTGGAAGAGGACACGGCAACCCTCTCTAGTATACTTGCCTGGAGAATTCTGAGTCCACAGGGTCACAAAGAGTTGGAAGTGACTGAGCGACTAAGCACAGAATATTATAGCCAGGAAGGAATTTCTTGCAGACTGAGAAGTATATGTTGGATCATTGGAAAGACTGGGGCAGGGAAGGTCAGAAAGGTCACTGCCTGCAGATCAAGGCATCAGAAAGAGCAGAACAAGTATCCTATACTAATACACATATGTGGAATCTAGAAAAATGGTCTGACAGTGAAAGTCACTCAGTTGTGTCCGACTTTGCAACCCCATGGACTATTAGCCCACCAGGCTTCCTCTGTCCATGGAATTCTCCAGGCAAGAATACTGGAGTGATTAGCCATTCCCTTCTCCAGGGATGATCTTTCTTGCCTAGACACAAGTAGAAATGTTTATATTTTTTTTGTAACATTTATTTGGTTGCATTGGGTCTTCATGGTGACATGCGGGATGTTTAGTTGAGGTGCACAGATTCTCTAGGTGTTCAGTGTTCAGACACGCAGGTTCAGTAGTTGAGGCACGCAGGCTTGGTTTTCTCCATGGCATATGTGGGATCTTAGTTCCCTGACCAGAGATCAAACCTGCATCTCCTACATTACAGTGAGGATTCTTAACCCCTGGACCACCAGGGAAGTCCCAGAAATGTTTATGTTTTCAACGTTATGCTCTAATCTGTAAGATGCTCCAGTTGTGTGCATTTTTAGATGAGGATTTTCAGAACTTGCTTTTTAATTTTTAAAAGTTCAGAAACGTCTAAAGCATAATATTTTAAAGAAGGAAATTCACAATTTTCTTCTGACATATTCAAGTGTCAATATTTGGTTAAGACCTAAATATATACAGTTAGAACTGGACATGGACCAACAAACTGGTTCCAAGTAGGAAAAGGAGTACATCAAGGCTGTATATTGTCACCCTGCTTATTTAACTTATATGCAGAGTACATCATGAGAAATGCTGGGCTGGAAGAAGCACAAGCTGGAATCAAGATTGCTGGGAGAAATATCAATAACCTCAGATATGCAGATGATACCACCCTTATGGCAGAAAGTGAAGAGGAACTAAAGAGCCTCTTGATGAAAGTGAAAGAGGAGAGTGAAAAAGTTGACTTAAAGCTCAACATTCAGAAAACTAAGATCATGGCATCTGGTCCCATCACTTCATGGAAAATAGATGGGCAAAAGTGGAAGCAGTGTCAGACTTTATTTTTTGGGCTCCAAAATCACTGCAGATGGTGACTGCAGCCATGAAATTAAAAGACGCTTACTCCTTGGAAGGAAAGTTATGACCAACCTAGATAGCATATTAAAAAGCAGTGACATTACTTTGCCAACAAAGGTCCGTCTGGTCAAGGCTATGGTTTTTCCAGTAGTCATGTGCGGATGTGAGAGTTGGACTATGAAGAAAGCTGAGCGCCAAAGAATTGACGCTTTTGAACTGTGGTGTTGGAGAAGACTCTTGAGAGTCCCTTGGACTGCAAGGAGATCCAACCAGTCCATCCTAAAGGAGATCAGTCCTGGGTGTTCATTGGAAGGACTGATGCTGAAGCTGACACTCCAATACTGTGGCCACCTCTTGCGAAGAGTTGACTCATTAGAAAAGACCCTGATGCTGGGAGGGATTGGGGGCGGGAGGAGAAGGGGACAACAGAGGATGAGATGGCTGGATGGCATCACTGACTCGATGGATATGAGTTTGAATAAACTGCGGGAGTTGGTGATGGACAGGGAGGCCTGGTGTGCTGCAATTCATGGGGTCGCAAAGAGTTGGACACGACTGAGTGACTGAACGGAACTGAACTGAAATATATATATAGTTTCCTTCCTTGAAAAGTCTGTAATCATATGTAAAATCAACTGAATATTGATTACCTTTATACTTTGGCTTCACTTAATAGAAGTTAAAAGTTCATTTGTAATGCATTCATTATAGAGTCAAGGAGGGAAAAGCAAAATGCATACCAAAGAGAACACATACTAGTAAGATGCTCTATTATAAATGTCTTTTGAAATTCATTAACCATTACTGAGGAAGTTCAGTTAGAACCATGTGGTTAGAACCATGTGGGAAATATGTCGATTGGCAACAGGAGTGAAAGAAAAGATATTTGCTTTTTATTAAGACCTGAAGTGTGTCATAATTGGGTTGAGTTTTTACTCAGATGGTCCCCTGGTGCTGACATCTGCCAAGTGTGGATAAAGCTGTGTTGAGGTGTTATTTTCTGTGGCTGCATAGACATATGTTACTCAGTTAAAAACCAGGAACCCGGAGTCCTTCAAGTTTCCAGCTAGGCCATGCCTAGAAAGCTGTGCTTCCTGGACCTAAGGGATTCCAGGTAGTTTTTCTTTTAGAAAAGATTTGGAATTCCTCAGAGTAGTTATGAATGTTTGGTCTTCCATCTGATACAAATCAACGACCAGATTCCAGACTGTCAGAGTCTACATCAAGTTTGCAGTACCCTTATCCTTGAAAATGTAAATCATTTTTTAAAAAATGCTTTAAGTGGTGAACTGTCATGTTCAAATATGTATTTCCATTGAACTAGTATTTTTCTAAGTGAAAAGTCTAGCTTAGACTTAATCAAATAGACCCCCGCCTCCGACTATGTGTATGAAAATTGTTTTTTAATGGGCAGATTCATTATCATGTATTTTAATTGGCTGCCAAGTTTTACAAATGATTAATGATCTATATGTCCTCCTTGCCAGACAACAGGAAGATAAGAGTAAATGGAACCAAGGAACCTATAGAATTTAAATCCAATCAATGGTTTGGAGCGACAGTGAGAGCTCATAAAGGAAAAGTGGTGGTGAGTATCAGCTGTGTGCTATTGGGGCTGCTATGGAGTGACACGTACACTGAGATGTTTTAAGACTCATATGTACAAAAATCCATTCATGTAAGAACGTATCAGACTTTCCAAGATAAGCTTATCAGCATTACCAAAAATATTAGTGCTTAAAATTAAAGAATCTATTTTAGTCTTTAAAGCAATAGGAAATAAGGCTGGTTTTCCAGAAAATTGGGTAGATCTTTTCAAATATTTTAAAAAACTAATAAGAAAGATAGAAAAATAAAAGCTAAATCCTAAAAAGGTAAATATTTTGTTGCTTCAGATTGATTTAAAAGGCTGATAGAAATTTGACCTGAAAAATAGTATTACTACTATTAGGATTGTTTTAAAGTCAATCTCCTATGATATCATTGATCCTCTTGAGAACGATCAGAAAGTTTTCTTTAAAAACACAGCTACCATAGAGGATCCTACTGTGATGTATGTCGCAGTGTCCTGCCTATGTTTTCCTCTAAGAGTTTTATAGTTTCTGGTCTTATGTTGATGTCTTTAAGTTCATTTTGAGCTTATTTTGCATATGCTGTTAGAAAGTGTTCTAATTTCTTTCTATTACACATCGTTGACCAGTTTTCCCAGCACCACTTGAAGAGACTGTCCTTTCTCCATTGTATATTTTTGCCTCCTTTGTCAAAGATAAGGTGAACACCTTATAGGTGTGTGGATTTGTCTCCAGGCTTTCTATTTTGTTCCATTGATCTATGTTTCTGTTTTTGTGCCAGTACCATACTCATGTATGGCAAAAAACATCACAATATTGTAATTATCCTTCTATTAAAATAAATGTATAAAAATATATAACTACCAATTGCATGGTTCTCTGAGTTCACTGATACTTTTTAAAGATTTCTCATTCCCAGATAGAGATCTTTTGGCTTTAAAATGCTGTGACTTTATGATTCTCTTCTCTGTAGTTCTAAGTGATAATACATGTCTAATTTATTGAGAAAAATGATATTAAGCTGATCTGAAAATATATTTTCTTGGGGAATTTTTTTACTGTTGGCTCTAATTTACTTACAAAATAAAGCAACAACTTTGGCTTTTAGGATTTGTTTAAAGCTCTTTGAATTATGATTTAATAAGAATAAGTATCTAAAGAAAATGCTTTATTTGACATAAAACAGGTATCAAATATAGCTAACCCTCTTTAGTTACAAATACAGCATTTATAGTAGGTTTTCTGTAGAATTGTTATTTGCTTTAATATAGTTTTAAAATTCCAGAATTGGTTAAAAAAAAAAAAGCAAACTCTTTAAGCCTTTAGTGTTTTTATGATGTATGTGAATAACTCTTGAAAAGCTAATTCCATCTATAACTACTTGGGGTTAAAAAAAATCTTTGGATACCGTACTGATTTTAAGTCTTCAAAATTTATCTGCAGCATTATTGTGCATTTATTCAATATTTGTAAAAGTCTTCAGAATCATTGAAAATATAAATGACACACTATGTTCATAATAAAAATGTTTAATTTGGGGGCATGCTTGCAATTTCAAAATTACGTGATAGGAAATAGAATACTATAAAGTCCCTTTTCAGTTTTAATAAAGAATTAAATTCTACCCTATATGACAATTGTTAGAACATCAATTGCTATGAACAGAAATACAGTTTTGAATATTCAGGAATCATATGTGTATATGTTAAATCTGGGTCAAAGCCCGAATATTGTCGTATCATTGTACTTCACGTCTGTGTGAAACTGAACTGGTACAAAAAAAGATAACTTTTTAGGACAGAAAGCAGGCAAGCACTGGAAAGAATTTTCATGGCATTGAAATATTCTATGGTGATGTGGAAAGTGAGGTGAATTGGCTTATACTGAGTCACGTAGGTAGTGCTTTTCCTGTTCAAACTCCTTTTTAGCATTCCACGTTATGTTAAATGTCTTAACCATATACCTTCTCAGATCACTGATAGGGCCCTAAGTTAAGAAACTTAGATGAGTCAGAGAGTTTTTCAGTATTGGCCAAGACATTACAATCTAGAAGGAGACAAAAAACAAAAACAAAAAACCCAAACTTAAGTTTTTGAGTAAAGATAATTTATATTCTCAAGTAAGAAGGGTGCTACTTTGTAAAGTAATCTTTACTAAAAGTCATTACACATTAGACTGATTATCGAGGATGTGTTTGGAATTGTGAAAAGACTTTAAAATTGGGATCTGCCTTCCATTTTCTGGCATTGTTTCAAGTGTGATGTCATCAAATTTGGAGAGAAGCTAGTGGTTCCATATTCTAGAAAAATATGTATTTCTGTATCCTTAGAAGTGAGTGCTTGAATATTCAGGAAAGAACACCCTTACGTAGGATTCAAGCTAGCAAAATGGAAGTCATAGAGGTGCATGTGTTTTTTATTGCTTCTCTTGTTCCTAGAACAGTGTTCTCTGCTTAAAAAGGATTTCACGTATCATCTTTTATATCTGATAATCTTTCCAAATAGCATGCTGTTGTTATAATCCAAGCTTCTGAAGAAGCAACCAGAGGATTTCACTCAAGAATCATATTTTTCTTACCATTATTTAATTTTTGTTTTGTCATGGATAAAAATCATTACATGAAAAATAAGCCCACTGTGATAAGGTGGTATCAGTCCAAATGTAAGTCATTGTTTAAAAAAAAATCATCAGATACACCCTCACTGATAAACCAGGGGAATCCACAAAACAGAGGTTTATAAACTCATCATCATCTTTTGACTTGAAAAGAGTTTTCTTCAAGTAAAAATTAGACAAAGAAAGGAACTAGTTCTCTTTTTAAGATATTGCACTAATTCATTCACTGTTTGAATGGTCATTTGCCTTTATGCAGGTTCAATTTAAAAAAAAAAAGAAAATATGAGTTCTTTACCGTTCATAAATATTTACTTTTGTCAGGCTACTTTTATTTGATTTAAAATCCTGTGGGACAAAATCTCATTCTTTTGTATATGTTTAATTTGTTCCAATTCTATCGTGTATTAATGTTGAGAAATTGACTTAGGAAGTTTAATTAATCCTGACTACCAAGGTACTCATTAGCATACTGGAGGCCAGTTAAGTCATCTAATAACTTAGCATTGTTTGTTACAAATTTAGGTCCATTCAACAAGCCAAATCAAAGCATAGTATGTGGACTCTACATAAAAAAATATTTATTGTCTTTGATGTTTCACAGGCTTGTGCTCCATTATATCACTGGAGAACTCTTAAACCAACACCAGAAAAGGACCCAGTCGGCACTTGCTATGTAGCAATTCAGAATTTCAGTGCATATGCTGAGTACTCTCCTTGTCGGAACAGTAAGTTATTTTTATTCTTGAAACTGAACTTAGCTCACTAGTTTTTCTGCCGTAGCCATTGCAGGTGATCCCAAAACACCATTGCTAAGGAAAAAAGCAATGGTGTAAAAGATTGACAGTCTCAAAACCCACTGCAATGTTGTGAAGTAATTAGCCTCCAACTAATAAAAATAAATGAAAAAAAAAAAAAAAAAAGATTGACAGTCTTACAGGAGGCTTTGCTGTGACATGAGAACCAGGACATGGAATTCTGCTGATCCTCTTCTGTATTTTAGAAATTTTCTGTTTCTAAGTATTCTGCAGTCAAATTGATTGACTTCTTATTTTAGGCCTTAAGCTCTCCATCTTTATTCAAAACTCACTCTGCATTTGAAAAATGCTAACTGTCCACTTGTTAATTGCAGGAATGGTGTTAGTTAGCATGGTTGGACCTAGAGACACATGAACAGGTCTCCATCCGGCCTGTGTTCTCACTGGCTGTTGTGTTCTTTGGCATCTGTGTACTCAGGTTCTCAGCATGATATACCTTCCTTCTTTATGTGTTTAATCCCATTTTTTAAAAATATTCTGTACATTTGGAGTCCACGCCTCATCTGGCAGTTCTGGGAATCTCCTGGTGAAGCATCCTTTAAAGCAAGCCTGTAAGTGCCCTCTTTGGAGCAACGCTGTTCCACCACTTCCTCTGGGAATATTACACAAGGACCGTGGGACAGCACTCTGGATTCATGGATCTACTCAGAGTCCTTTTGTGAATTCTTCCACTTTTCTGTCATGTAGAGCATTGGGGTTTACCAGCAAGAAACCAGTGGATTTTTATTCTTATTCTTGATAATTCACAAGACCATGTTAGAGAAAGAAATGGCATTGAAAAGAACATTCTGATGACTGATTTCAGGATATTGATTTTAAAAAACTCAACCCAAATTAGATCCCCAAAACCATAAGTAAAATTTACCTATTTCATGTGAATATTTTTAAATTTCAAGATTAATTTAGGCCAGATAATGAGCAAATTGATATCAGAGATCAAACAGTGAAGAGTGGATCAGGGATATTAGAAGGTTCTTAAAGAGGCCTCTAAAATGTAGAAATCAAAAGGGCTGGGAATGAAATAGTTAATTCTGGGGCTTGTGGTGAGGATTTTGGTAAGAAGAAGATCATACCTTCCTGTTTTAAAATACTGAAATAAACCAGGCACTTTCTCACATCTTGGCAAATGTCAGCTGAATTGAATAATCAGTCAACTCAGAATTTTACTTTGAATGGCTTTAAAAGAGGTGTTGCTCATAGGTAATAGACTCAATGATATCTATAGGTAATAAATTCAGTGATGTCTATGGTCTCAATGATAAGCATTAATTAGACTATTGTTAAGGGAATAAAGCAGAGAACAAGAGAAAGCAAATCTCTGCCTTCAAAAAACATGTTCTAGTTCAGAAGAGAGATAGCATATGTGTAAATAAGTAAGTTCAGGTCCAGCAATTCAACTTCTAGGTATTTATCCAAAAGAAATGAAATCACTGTCTTGAAAGAGTATCTGTACCCACATGTCCATTGCAGCATTATTTACAATAGCCAAGACATGGAAACCACCAAAGTGTCCATCAGTGGATGAGTGGATAAAGGAAATGTGGAATAGAAATTGGATATAGATATATACACAATGGAATATTATTCAGCCATAAAAAGTAATAATAAAATCTTGCCATTGACGACAACATGCATGGGCATTACACTAAGTGAAATAAGTCAGATAGAGAAGGAAAAACATTCTGTATGAATATGCAGAATCTTTAAAAAAAAGCACAAACTCACAAAAAAAGAGTACAGATTGGTGGTTGACAAGGTAGGGGTGTGGGTGTGGGCTAAATGGGTGAAGGTGGTCAAAAAGCACAAACTTCCAGTTACAAGATAGATCCTGGGGATGTAACGTACAGCATGGGAACTATAGTTAATGATACCATATTGTACAGTTGAAAGTTGCTGTGAAAGCAGATCTTAAGCGCTTTATAAAACTGTAACTATGTGGTGGTGGATGTTAACTACATTTACCATAGTAATCATTTCACAGTATATCCATGTTATTGTTGTTGTACACTTTGGACTAATGTTAATTATATCTCAACAAAAAGTTTTAAAAATAAATGTTTCTAATAAAACGTCAGGTAGTGAAAACTGCTACAAAGAAAAAGATAGCAAAGCAAGAGAGTAGGGAGTGACATGCCTGGGTGGGGAGAGGAGCCTGTTTGGACAGGACAGTGGGAAGGGCTTCTCTGAGCAGTTATTACAGCAGGGAAGCAGGGGCTTTCCAAGCACAGGCAACAGTCATTAAGAGGGATATTTCGTGTCATGTTCCACTCAAGGTGTTGTGCCCCTGGGTTCAATAAGAGGTTGTTGTAGTAAGTCCCCTACATATGAACCTTCAAGTTGCAAACTTTCTAAAATGTGAATGTGGGGTCGCCTGTCCAGTCACGTGAGTTAGTTCACACGTCTGGCATGCATTGCTGCATGCATGCGTGCTCGGCACGTGGTTGTGCGTTTGTGTCCTTTACTGTACAGTATCTTTATTTCAAGCCCACGATGTCTGGAAGCAAGTGTAAAAGCAGTGATGATGTAGCTGGTACTACTGTATTGTTAGATTGAAAATGTTCTATTTTTTGTGTTTGTTTTTTATGTATTATTTGTGTGAAAAGTTTTATAAACCTATGACAGTACAGTATTATATAGCCTATTGTCTTAGTTCAGTATCTAGGCTGTCTTTGTTGGACTTACACCTTACAAACAAATTGGGCGTACCAACACGGAGAACTGAACTTGTTGGATGTAGGGGACTTACTGTATTATTATGCTTAAGATGAAAGTCAGGTAGAGCAATAAATAAATTCTGAATTTATTCATACAATTGATGATAGAGCTTAGATTCAAACCCGAACTTGTTTTATTGAGTTTTACACCTATCCATATCATATTTCTCATGATTTACTAAAAATACCTCCCCATAGCAGTAAACTGTTATGGCTGAAATGACAAGTCCATCCTTTGCATGCCTCCTGCCTCGATGATATATCTCATTCCAACCACCATCAAGGATGACTGTTTAGAAAACTTGTTACTGCTTTTTGTTCTGCCTTTTATCTGACTGCCCATGTGATGGGAGAGCTCAGATTAAAATACTGCACAAGGCATCTAAACTTGTGGGATAAGAGTTTCAGGAGGAGGTTGAATTATCTAAAAATTTAAATTATAGTATGCTTGCATTTTGAATTACATGTGTACATTATGTTGCCAATTTATTTAGCACTTACTTTCCTAAAAAAAGAACAGCTTGACAAAAGTAGTAGTGAAGTTTATGTTGAATTGAAGAATAACCAAACAAATGGCCGGAATTCTTTCCTCTCTAGCACACAACTCCAGTGTTCACATCCTCCTGATCTCTCTCTTACTGGGAGTACTTCCTCTGCAAAGCCACTCAAAGAGCCCACTTCCTGTGTTCTCTGAGGAGTTCACAGTTCATTAATACAAAGCAGCTTGTTCATGAGCGTGTGGTCAGTATCACAGAACAGAAATATTACTTTCAAAAGAGGATTCCAAGAAGCGGCTCATGTTCATTTCACACCACAAAGCCCCGCTACTGAGCATTTTGGGTGGTAGTCTGCTCATTCATATTAATGACATGCCTGTCACTTTACGGTCATTCATAATTCAGGTGGCGATGGTTTACATACACCCTTCCAATCTCCTTGGAAAGCCAACACATGAGAGCATCATTCCCTGAATTCCTGAGTTTACTCTGGGACATAATTGTAAAGTTCACAGATGCTCTGAAGTTCTGGGAAGAAAGATTCCTTCAGCTCTCATAAACTATAATTCTAAGAGAAAAACTTACTTTACAAAGGAAATAACCTCCCATTTCTATCATAATCACCACTTCAGCATTTGAAGTTAGTTATTTTCTTTTGAATTTTGTGAAAAATTATTCTTTTTTCCATTTTTTTAGTTTCCTATTTTGAAGCAAAGTGATTTCAAAAAATGGTCCTGTTTCTTCCTTCCTGAATAATTTACAATATTGAAAAAGTCAGAGTTGATTTTCAAAAGGGTTTCTAGAAAGGTTTATGCATTAAAATCTATTTCTTAAATATAGTCAAGATTACACATGTGTATTCACATAATCATATATCATGTATTCATCTATATTTCTGAGTACATACAAGTATTTACACACATGGACTCCTAGAAGAATGATACCTGGACATTTGAGGTTATCCAGATGAGACTTTAAGAAACTGCAACATTCATAATTATGAACCAGAAATATAGTTATAAAATAAAATGTACTGTGCAGTAAACATCTATTATGAGGATTGATCTGTTAACTGTTTTCACCACAAAAAAACAAACAAAAAAGCAATAGTTGTTTGGTAGAGGGTGCACAGGAAACTTTTGGAGGTAATAAATATGTTTATTCCCTTGATTGTGGTAGTGGTATCATGCTATTAGGCATATGTCTAAATTCATCAAAATGTACACATTAAGATGTGCATTTTTGTATATTAAATATACCTCAGCAAAGCTGGAAAAATAGAACTTAACCTAAAAGAGCCCACAAAACATCAATTGACATTTGAATTAAAAACAGACTGCCAAAAAAAAAAAAAACACAATAGAGTATATGAGGTAAAAAAGTATTTTAAAATATAAAGGGAGCATCTGGAAAGAATGGCTGATGACAATGCTAAAATTAGCTAAGAACTAACCAAAGAAAAGAAAAAACAGAAGACATTCTAGGAAAAGCTGCAAAGGCCAGATCCCTTTCAGAAATCGTCTGCAGCAAGCACGTGTCCAGCCTATAAATTCTTCCTGTGATGATATGCATTTCCTTTCCTGCCCTCTTATTTTAGTTTCCATTCAGGAGTATCCTTGATAAGAAAGGGGTAATTATTTTCATGTTTGAATCTAACAGTATAATAATTGAGATTCCTTCCACTGAACTGTATTTTGGTTTTAATTTAAGTGCTTGAGAAATCGTAGATGGTCTTTTAAAGTACAATTGACAAGTAGTACATTCTTCATTCTAATGTTCCAGGATTCTAATATGCTGGGAATCCACATGTTGACCTGCTTATGGTTTAAAAAGCTGTGTAATAAAATCCAATTGGACATTCACTTAGTGAATTGCATTGCAGAGAGTGTAAAATAAGCCATTGCTAGAGAGTGTTCTCTTTTGTGAACACTAGTGTCCCTGGGAGATGCCTTGTGATCAGAAATGCAATGTCCAAATTTACCTAATGATAATAGAATAGTTTGAAGTTAATTTTGTATGAGAGATCATGAAAATTAAAACTCTCATCCGGGCTCCCAGCGGAAAGTATCCACCCACGTGAGCCAGTTTAGCTCTCTCTTTCTTGTAGCATTGCTTCAGTCAGAACACGTGGGTGCCCTGGAAACACATTACTGCCATTTGGGCAACTTGGAACATAATTGAGAGATGGACATATTATTTCTTCAAATAAACATGAGTTGTAAAACCTAGTATCATAACTTCGAGGAGCAGTAATCCTATTGATCTTAGTATAAAATGACAGTGCCATTTGGGATAAGAAAACAGATTGAACTCTTTAAGAAATTACTTAGAATAAATTTTTAAATAAGTAAAAGAACACATACTGATCATTTTAAATTTAGAAGTCTATAGGGAAAACAAGAGAGTATCCTTGTTGTTAAAAATATAAAATATATTAAAATTTAATTATTAAAAATATATCTTGGGAATGATAGCATTATGTATTTGTATCTTTTAATCATTCCAGGCAATGCTGATCCTGAAGGCCAGGGTTACTGCCAAGCAGGATTTAGTCTGGATTTTTATAAGGTAAATTCTTTTGGTCTTATAGCTTCTAAAATTTATTTTATCTGTTTGATTTTTTTTTTTTACCCCCTGCCTCTCATTCCCACTTCTATCTACCCCCTAATAACTGCCACCATCAAAATAACATTTAGGTATATACCTAACCTGTTTTGGCAATTTCTTTAAATTTTTTTGTTTGTAATAATCTGTGCATGGGATAATCTGTTAATAGAAAAGAAATACACAGGAAAGCAAGTCTGTTTTTAAATGAAAATCGCAAAAACTTAGTAAAGAACTATGTTTCTAAAAAGATCACAAGAATCTATAATTTTTATGTCAGCAGTAATTGAATGATTAGATTTCACATTAATGTTAAAATTCACATATCCTTTCACAAATTAAAAAGAGAGATAGGTAAAGATGCCATGGTTTTGAAAAAAATATAAATCTCAACATCTAAAATCTTACTTTCTTTGTCTTGTGTGTTTTTCTCCACTGAAAGCTAAGGATGCAGGATATGGAAGGTGGAGTGATAAGTAAAACGGAAAATTTTTATCTGGAGTTTTCACACTCTCTCTTGGGAAAGGATGGGTTTGCAGATGTGTAGGAAAAGATAGGCATTACTGTGACCTTGAAATAAACAGGAACCAAATTTTCTTTTCATTGCTATACTCTCGAAAGACCATGTCTGCAGAACTGTGCATCATGAAACATGTCGATCTTTTGCTTAGCTGAAAGTGTTAGTCGCTCAGTCGTGTCCAACTCTTTTGTGACTCCATGGACTGTAGCCTGCCAGACTCCTCTGTCCATGGAATTCTCCAGGCAAGAATACTGGAGTGGGTTGTCATTTCCTTCTCCAGGGGATCTTTCCAACCCAGGAATCGTACCCAGGTCTCCCACATTGCAGGAGGATTTTTGACCATCTGAGGCACCAGGAAAGCCCTTTGCTTACCTGAGGCAGTGCCAAAAGCCTGAATATATATATATATTCTCAGGGGAGAAAATTTTGCTTACCTAATTGAATCTTATTAAAATTATTTAATGTGATAACACATAAATAACAAAGCTATAAAAGGAAAGAAAATGACTTGCATAACTCAGATATAAGAGCCTCTTTTAAAAATTATGTATGCAAATTGTTTGGGCAATGCTTATGAACAGTGACTTCTCACCCTTTAAAAAAACAAATCTCAGTTTTTCTATTGTTGTTGCTGTTTCTGTTTTGTAGAATGGAGACCTTATAGTTGGAGGCCCTGGAAGTTTTTACTGGCAAGGTATGTCCTGTTAGCAGAGAAGAAATCCCCTTGGTTGTTTCTAACAAGGAGATGAAACAGAAGTAGCATTAAGTGCTGACCTTTTATTATGTTAATTTTATCTCCAAATTGTTAGTTTCTCCAGTGAAGGAAGCATCCTTTCAGTTTGCATTGATACTCTGTGATATAAATGGTACTTTACAATACTGTGACAACTACATTCCTTTATTCATCAAGTGGGTATTGAGGCCATGCCAGACTTTGTGCTGGATGCTGAGGATACAGTAATGAGTAGGAACTTGCAGAGGTTACCATCTGGAACTTTTTGGCCAGCCTAATACTTGAGAAACTCCAGGCATGATACTAGCAAGGAAAGGTATGTCAAGACAGGGCTGTGAGAACGTAGGAGGCTTCTCTGGGGTGGTCCCATGCAGGGCATCGTGTCCTCTGAATGCTGGCTGCCAGATGAAATGTAACCTGTGCTTTGCAGTGAAAGCACCAAGTCCTAACCACTGGACCGCCAGAGAAGTCCCATGAATATGTTTATGTCTTCTGTAACTGAATAGGTGTAGGTGGATCCTAGTCCCTGAGATGGAGAACACTGGAAGATGGAAGACGATGGGTTGCGAGGGGGCTGGGGAAGGCAGATGATGAGTTTTTTTTCGGTTGTGTTGAATATGAACATGTTTGAGATGTCCAAAACTTTTCATGTAAGTATTTAGATGTGTGAGCTTAAACTCAGAGAAGATATCTAGGCTAAAATAAGAACTAGCATACTGGTGATAACTGAAGCCAGGAATGTGAATGGGATGCCTAAAGAGAGATTACAGAGAATACAGACAATTTTGGCTGTCAAGTTTAGAATAAAGATAGAGTAGCATATGAGAGAGATGAATAGCTGAGTGAAGTGTTTTTTGTTTTTTAATGGAAGACACCTGATCATGTTTAAAAAGCCAATGTGAAAGATACACGTGAGATCGATTTACGGTAAAATTTTACATGGAATTACTGTACTGTTTAGCTTAATTTGTAAGTATACAGCTATGAACATCAAAGAATTAACCTTTGAAGCCTTTAAACATTATTTTGTAAACTGGAAGGTAATAAATTTTATGCAGTGGTTGAATAAAATGTGTGTGTTTGAGAAGATTTTGTTTTAAATCACTTGATTAATTTCACATAATTCTTTCTTTACATTGATAAAAGGGTATGATACCGATGATAGACTGAAAATCAGCCATGTCTAGCGCACAGGGATTTGTCTGAGACAGATACTTTAAATTTTTACTCAGTCTTAAGATTATATCTATAGAAGCAACTAAAGGAAAAAGCAAAGACAGTGTGTTCATGGAAGGAGGGAGGGGGTGTTCAACTTTTACCCACAGAAATTTGGCACATTCTACAGACATTGTTCAGAAACGCATGTGCAGATACAATCAGCTTAATGTAAGAGCAGTCATTTCAGTCATGGCCACTTGGAGATAGTTATGGCCTGGTTTAACAGTTTTATTCTTTGGGAACTTCAAACAGAACGACTGTGGGAATGGGTGAATTCCCAAGGAATAATTTGGCTTTAAATTTAATATTCAGTGTTAGTTTCTTAAAAGCAGTCCTCCAGTTTTCTCCCAAAGAACATGAGGTCACACTTTTTCCTTAGATGTCCATAATAAATATGGGAATGCATAAAAGTTTTAGTGGAACATTGCTGGCCGTCTTTTTGATTCATGTCTATCTCAGTACAATCATGTTTCAAGACTTCTGATAGTGACTTTATTTGGGGAGATTAGCCAGTGTTCTTATCATATCAATGTTGGTGGCCATGGATTCTCTTTTGCTAAAACTCTGTATCTTACTGGGCCTCACTGCTTTCCATGGTCTTACTTTTATGTTTTGTGCATATATTTTAGCATAAAGTGTGAATGATTTAGAGATTATGTAATTTCTTCCTTTATCGTAAGCTGATATGTTTTACAATCTTTTAAATTAGCAAGTGATTCCGAGCTAATACGTCTGTACTCTGAGAGAACACAAAAAGTATTACTAGAAGGCCAAAAAGGACCTTGTTTGTAAAGCAGAATTTTCCAACAGCAAAACCACGTGACCTTAGTGAATGTACTCAGACTCTTTGCAGAGGTCCTCAACATTTTTTACGCCAAGAACCGGTTTCATGGAAGACAGTTTTTCCACAGACTGGGCGTGGGGGATGGTTTCAGGATGATTCAAGCACAATAGAGTTCACACTCTTATGAGAATCTAATGCTGCCACTGATCGGACAGGAGGGAGAGCTCAATTGGTAATGTGAGCTGTGGGGAGCAGCTATGAATACAGATGAAGCTTCACTTGCTATCGGCCTCTTACCTCATGCTGTTCGGCCTGGTTCCTAACAGGCCACAGGCTGCTACACGGGCTCAGAGACCCCCACTTTAGGTCACAGTTTCCCCATCTGTAACAAGATACATTTTGGCTAGATGATCTCAAAGCTAGAGGATGTTTCCTATAGCCAGAATAGTCTGGAATAAAAATTTAGTCACGTACATTTTGCCTATACGTGTCTTCACTCTTAGATATGCTTATCATTTGGATGTGGAAGAAGTATGTAAAGGCAGGAGGACAACAGATACAATTAAAGGGTACAGGATTAACAGATGCAGACTACTATATGTGAAAAAAATAAGTAACAAGGATATACTGCATAGCACAGGAAATTATACCCATTATCTTGTACTGATCTCTGAAATATTGAATCACTATGCTGCATGCCTCTAACTAACATAGTATTGTAAATCAACAATATTTTGATAGAAAGAAGGGGAAGGTGAGATGAATCGGGAGATTAGGATTGACATTCACACCCTACCATGTGTAAAACAGATAGCTAGTGGGAAGCTGCTGGGTAGCACAGGAAGCTCAGCTCAGTGCTGTGATGATGACCTAGAGGGGTGGGATGGCGGGGGTGGGGTGGGAAGGAGGTCCTAGAGGGGAGGGGATATGTGTATACACATAGCTGATTCACTTCATTGTACAGCAAAAACTAACACAACATTGAAAGCAATTATACTCCAAGAAGAAAACAGAAAAAAATGTTATATAAAAAAATTACATAGTTCATCTTTGGGTCTTCTGTCAGCATGGAAAGCTCTAAGCAACTGTTAGTGACTTTACCTTGCAATTCTAGAGCGAGGCAGGGAAATTCACTGTCAGAAATGCAAAGCAATCTCATGATCATTTTCAGGAGCATGAATGTTGTTCAAATGCCTTGTGTCTGCGTGGGGAGGGCCTGACTCGCGCATTCATTCAGTTAACCTATCTGTTTGAGCACAGGTCAGGTGATCACGGCCAGTATTGCAGATATCATTGCAAACTACTCATTCAAGGATATCCTAAGGAAATTGGCTGGAGAAAAGCAGACAGAAGTGGCTCCAGCTTCCTACGATGACAGTTACCTTGGTGAGATGCATTGCTTGAGATATTGGTGATTTCTCAAAAGACACGCATACGAAATGTTGAGGCAAATTTTATCCCTCACTTATCTGATAATATATGGCACCTTAAGGAAATTTTCTTACTAGCTTGAAGTGGACTCTTAACTTTCTTGTCTTTTGATTCAGCTGTTATGTATAGTCGACATAGTTTGATAGCTATTTTATAGGTTCCCTGACAGTCTATTGCACATAAAATATTTTGCCAGTTGTAGCTATTGTGTATCAGTGAGGATACCCTGTGCTACCTGGGCAAAATGATGGTAGTCTTTTCCAGTTTCTATAAAGAACACAAAACTTTTCAGTTGCTGAAATGTTCTCAAAATGTGGAGCCGCACAGTGCCATTTCATCACTATTGTTTCTTTGGTATTGTATTGGCATTTTGATTCCTTAATGAACTTTTAAAAAGTGTAGCTCTCTTTTATCAGCTTACCTCATTTTAGAGCCAAGTAAAATTTGTGGGGAATTATCATCAAAGGTTCAAGTACAAATTGACTCTTGCTACGGGCACTTGTCATCAACCTCTGCAAGGCTTAAATCAAGTGCTGCTGCAGTTGCTGACCTTCAACACCCCTCTGAAAGGAGTTCAGGGTGGAGAGCAGAAATGAGGCACTCTATACTCTGGGAAAACTGGCAGAACAAGTCTTCAGATAGTTAGATATTCTCAGGAGATGATTTTATGAGCCCCAGTTCCTGTATCTCCTCATATCTAGAAAAGCTCGAAATTCCTTCATGGTGACGACTGCTCCTTTTGACTAGCAGAAACCTTCAGTGAAAAATTATGTGCTTGATTGCATATACTCCCCCTTCACCAAAATCGCATATATACTGACCTTCCTTCCTAGCTCTTTGGAGCAGTTGCTTAGAGCTATCTGACATGCTGTCTCCTGAGCTATAGTCCTCATTTTGCCCCAAATAAAACTTAATTTGCAGCTCTCACATTTTGCATTTTTCTTAGGTCAGCAACGGTATTAAGAAGTAGGCCTTTTTGGTGATCAGAAATAGCAAAACCTTAGGTAAGAGTTAACCTTTTAGAATAATGACATCTGATCATGATGAATCAGCAGCTCTTGAAATGCAAAGACCACCGTTCACACCTAAAGATGAGCAATGGAACATTCCTACTTCTAAAAGGGACCTCAGAATCCAATCATGTAGCCCCACTCAGAAGGCGCAGATCTCTTATACTTCTGAGGTTTAGTGTACATCTTGGCTTGATTAGTTTTTCTATTTATAGAATTCTAGACTTTTATATTACAGTATTTGTCAGGATTTCTGCACAGAGCAGTGCTATGATAGTTCTTTCGTGTTTCTAGATTATAGATCATTTGTAAAGGCATCAAACGTCTGATTCTCTTGTCTCTTTTCTTCAAAACAGGATATTCAGTTGCTGCTGGGGAATTTACTGGGGACTCTCAGCAAGGTGAGAGACATGGTTGAAATCAAGCCATCTATAAAACATGGGGGAAAGTAGAGTGACCTGAAAAGCTCTTTTAGGAATGTGATTTTTAAATGATTCTGAAACTTTTAATCAACATTACATTTAAATAACTTGATAGCATTGTAGCCATATGAGGCTGCAGGCTCCAAAGTTCCTAGTATGATGGTTGATTTCTATTTTTTTCCCCAAACTTATTTTTTATTGAAGGAAAATTACTTCACAATACATTTCTGTTTTTTAACAAAATTCTGAATGTTTATGGGATGTGAGAAGCTGTGGTGGCCATGTATCTCAGCTAGCATAATACCCCTTCATCTTTATTATTTGACAAGTCCGATCCTGAAATAAGTCAACTCCATTTTCTCTGACCATGGTGTCTTTAGGTGCCCATAGTAAACATCCATACATATATCTATACATGTACCCATGAAGCTGGAATGAAGTGTAAGACCTAGAATCTCTACTCAACACTGAACATCACTATTTGAATGGCTTTTGCAAACTTAATGTGCTTATACCTGACCTCCTGATCATTCCATTTAAACGTGCTCTCCCTTCCATCAGCTCCATCTCAGCAAGTGACAATGCCATCCTCCAAGCTGCTCAAGCAAAATACTTTGCAAGTCATCCTTGGATTGTTCCCTTTCCTCCACTCCCCACCCTTATCCAATCCATGAGCCAGTTCTGCTAACTAAACTCAAAAGACAGCCAGAATCTGACTCTCACTTCCTCCACAGCCCCCACTCTCAGGTCTCCATCAACACTTTTGCAGTAGCTTCCTAACTGGTCTCCCTGCTCTCGTCTTTGCCCTCCTATAGTCTAGATCCAGTAGGCAACTGGTCCTTTAGGAACAGAAGTCACATTGTGTTACTTCTTTGCTGAATGGTTCCCCAATTCATTCAGTGTAAATCCTGAGTCTTCACAATGACCTAAAAGACTCTGTTCATGAGATCCTGTTTACTGTAACCTCATCTCCTTGGCCTTTACTCCTCACCCCAGCCATCCTGCCCTCCTTGCTGTTCTTTGAATTCTCCAGACACACGTCTACCTCCAGACCTTTGCACGTGCTGTTCCTTCTAATTAGAATATATGTCTCCCAGATCTCCATAATATTTACTCCCTCACTTTCTTCAGTTTTCACTAACCTGTCATCTTCTTGCCAAGATCTCCCCAGCCATCAGGTAAATCGTAATTCCTTCCTCCTCCCAATTTGAGCACTCCCAGTACCATTTTACCTGCTTAGTTCTTCTACTCTACACTCATCCCCTTCTAATATGACATTTAATGGCCTCTACTTTTCAAATTAACTGCCTCTTCCAGCTCAAGTATAAACTTTATGAGAGTAGAGAATTTTGTCTTCATTCCCTGCTGTAGTCTGTGGTTGCCTGTCAATGTTGATTGAATGAGTGAATTTATTGATACTACTTAAAAGTCCAACATCTAAACCCAAATGAATCTTCTCTGATTATTAACACTCCCAGAGCATGAATGCCCAACTCTGCTAGAGTTTAGTATGTGGGGTAGAATTAATGCTAGAATTTGTGCTATACATTTAGGAGCAGGTTTGAGGATAGGGAAATTTGAATGGAAGGGGACTTTTTTCCCAGGCTCCCTTCCTTTAAATTAAACTAATATTTTAACCCCAAATGAATCAAAGGATAGTTTAGATTTACAGAACTGAGAACTGGAAAGATCTTTGATAATCAGTCAGTTCCAACTCCTGTCTTTTGTAGGTGACTGCAAAAAGTTAGGTTCAAGGATTGATTCTGGGTTTATGGAAGACCCAAGGACTAAAACCACTGCTTTCAGAATCTAGAGCCATATCATTGTACACTGGAACATGCGGCCCCCTTTTCACCAGAGTTACTTCTTTTACCTCTATTATCAAAGCTTCCTTCTTTGCATACTCTTGGCTATGAGGATTCCCTAGAATTCTGTTCCAGGGTGGCCAGGCTCAATCATTTATGATATGTGGTTTCTCCTTAGGTAACTGAAATTGCTTCAACACTGTCCCTGAGTGGGACACGAGATGTTATTTTGAATACTAGTACAGGAGACTAGTTCAGAAGACAGTGAAAGCTGGAGAAACCAGAGTAAGAGGTTTAACTGACAAATCACACACAGATCTGAGAAGACAGGCTTATGTTCTAGAGGCTGAAACATGGAGGCTCTGGTGGAGACAGGTGATTCTCGAAGTACAACTTTGAGTCCCCTGTTTCCTTTTTCTGTAGCAGAGGCAAAGGCCAGTGCAAAACTATAGCTTCAAACTTCCAGCTGTCTAAGTGATCCATGATAGTTACTTATTCAAGAAGTACCGTCTTTAGCTGATTTGTTGCATAGCTTTAAAGTGGACCATGTAATTGACCTTGTAAATGACTTCTCATCACAGAATTGGTTGCTGGAGTCCCAAGAGGCGCACAGAGTTTTGGATATGTGAGTACTGAGAATGTGTTACAGGATATTTTGCATATGTGCAAAGAATCATTTTTTGTAATCATTTTAAAGATTTAAATCTCTGAAATCGTTTAAAGTGCCCTTAAAGATCCACACGTGTTTGCTTATGAAAAGGGAGACTAGATTCTTTCCTGATCCATGTATAGGATTAACTCCATCATTTGTGGGACTCAGTGTGAAGTGAAAATGCCTGGCCCCTTGTTTGAAATTCTTAAGGATTTTAGGACAGTGACAGCTGGGCTATCCAAAGGATAGGGCTCATCTGAGTGTAGGGCCCTGCCTGACTGCACAGGTCACATACCCATGAAGTTAGGCCTGTCCTTGTGCATAATTTGGGAGTAATTGCAGAGGATCCCATTGTTGACATGATCAGCATTTTAATATGCCTCACACAGTAAACACAATAAGGTCAATTGTTATGTCACTAGTGTGTTAGTTTTCAAGGGCTGTCATAAGAAATGACCCCAAATTGGGTGGCTGATAACAACATAAATTTGTCCTCTTCCAGTTCAGGAGGCCAGAAATCTGAAATCAAGGTGTGGTGGCAAGGTCATGCTCCCTCCCACACACACGGGAGAGGACTCTTCCTGCCTCTTCCAGCTTCAGGTGGCTCTGCCTTCCCTTGGCGTGTGGCAGCTTCATCCCCATCTCTGCCCTGGCCTCCATGTGGTCTTCCTCCATCTATGTCTGTGTGTCCTCTCCTCCTTTTATAAGGACACCTGTCACTGGACCCAGGGCCCACCCTAAATCCACTATGATTTCATTTCAAGATCCTTAACTTTACTTATTTCATCTACAGAGACCCACAAGCTCGTCTTCCGAAGTTCTGGAAAGATATGAATTTTGGAGAGCTACTATTTACACCCATTACACTAGTTGCCATAAAAATAGGAAAGGAACATAAGTAGATCTTGTGAAAAGAAAAGCATTTAAAATAATTTTTCAAAGTCTGGTCAGCCTGTAATAACTATAGATTTTAGGCTGGCTGGATAGAATTTAAAAGGAATGTTTTTGCTATATGTATAACACTTTCAAATTTTCTTTTTTGCAAGAAGCCATAATCATCAATTTCCCATAATAGCATATGTACAGAAATGAAATTTAGACTAAATTTTTGATTAGATTAACTGACCATTAGATTAGTTGCTCTCAACATTCTTGAATTCAAATATCATTTCTTTACATCCAATTAGTGAGTGTGCATTCTGTCTAAAAGGATTCCAGAAACCATAAACAAAAAGTTCAATTGAATTTTTTTTAAGATCATTCTACGGGCTTACTTATCTTTTTTTACATATAGAGCCAACTGTTTATTACTTTTCACAAACATTTATAAAGGATTTAAGTTATACTTTTAAAAAAGTTCTCCAGTTCTATGCCAAATGAAATAACCTATCTAATTTCTCTGATTTCAGGTTTCAATCATTAACTCTACAGATATGACCTTTATTCAGAATTTCACTGGTGAACAGGTAAAGACATTTTAATGCCAAATAGTGAATGTCACTCTGCACTATTATAATATTCATATTATTCATTTATAAAATAAATATTTACCTAGTACTTACTATGTTCTAGAAACTCTTCTAAGCACTAGGAGTATAGCCATGTATCAGACAAGATCCCAGCTCTAACACAGAAATACAGGGGAGGCAGTTGAGGAGATAACAGTTAATTAATAAACAAGTATGTGCCCATGATGATTTCAGATACTGCTAGGTGATGTAAAGGCAGAATATGCCCCCTAAAAGCTAGTGGGAAGCTGCTATATAGCACACAGAGCTTTGTGGTGACCTTAATGGATGAGATGGGGCGTGGAGTGGGAGGGTGGTCAGGAGGGAGGGGATATGTGTATACATACAGCTGATTTACTTCATCATACAACAACGACTAGCATAATATTGTAAAACAGCTATACCCTAATTAATTTTCCAAAAAGCCACTAATTGCTGAAATCCTAGAACAGTCCTGTTATGTTGCAGTCCTGAATGTAGTCTGCCTGGTGATTAGTTCTGGGTACCCACCTTCCCTCTGAGAAGACACAAGCTTCTTCTAGGTTCCACATATTGGTCAGAGTCAACGGGTCTGGACTGTCCTCCTGCCCTCATAGTAAATGGAACCCTCCCCAACCCCAAAATATATGGAAGATGACAAAGTCTCTGGTTCTGGTCCCTGCCTCCCAGGGACTAGATTTTTTCCCCTTACCCACTGTCACTGGTTAGGGTCTTATTATCAGTGGGTCAATTCTCTGAAAGCAGGCTGCTGGTATCCTGATAACCTGGGGTCACGCTTTATTCCCTGGTTTTCCTGGGTCTTATGACTTGTTGAAATTTGTCACATTTTTTTAAAGGATGAATGTGGCCCTGTTGTGTAAGGGAGGCAATTCTAAACTGAGTTAGTCTCTCTAGGCCACCAGCTTTCTCTCCTAACCACCAACCCAGGTTCTAGAAGCCTCACATTTGAATCTGGCCAAGTGACCGTCTTGGCCTGCTGGATCCCAGGAGGATCCAGGTTTAAGATCCTGAAATGCTCAGCTCTTAGCTAGACACAGAAATTTGGAATCATGTATTTGTCAAGGAATTTTGATAGTTTTTTTTAAGAATACAGAGCATTTTTGACATTTCTGCCCCAATTGGGGCTTTACTCTATCCATCACTGTGCAGTTTTCAACAAAGCATTTAACAGTGTCTCTAATGAGACTCTTGTGGTAAATACAGAGATATAACGCTGTGATGATTGTGCAGTTGGGTGAATTTATACATTTTGAACAACTATTCTCAAGTGGCAATAATTAATGATGTATGAAAACATGGCAAGACTTCTCTCGTCTTTTTGTTTTGCATTTTTACCATTAAAAACTCCTTAAACATTGTTAAATTTGGCCTTTCTGTAACTTTTCATCCTCAATACCACCTAGCTCTTCAATCTTGAACCTCAGAACTTAATACATAAATGATGAAATTCCTCTGAGTGAGGTCACACAGTACCACACAGGAATTAAGAATTTCACTACACGTGTGCAGAATAAAGAAAAGATGTGGGAGAAGTGAATTACTTCATGACACAGTCAAATGAGGCATTCATTTGCTCAACAAAGAGAATTTTGCACCTGGTACCCAGGGCTTAGTCCATAAAAATACTGTAGACTGGATGGCTAAAGCAACAAACATTTATTTCTCATGGTTCTGGAGTCTGAGAAGTCCAAGATCAAAGGGTAGTCAGATTTTGTGTCTGGTGAGAGCCTGCTTCCTGGTTCACAGTCATCTTCTCACTAGTCCTCACTTGGAGAAAGAGACAAGGCAGCTCTGTGGGGTTCCTTTTCTGTGGACATGCATGCCGTTCAGGAGGGCTCCACCGTCATGACCTAACTGCCTCCCAAAGGCCCCACCTCCTATAACAACTGTATGTGTTTGGAATAGAGAAAAGAGGTGGCAGAATTAAATTACTGTGTTATACTTGTTAACTCATCTGTTTATTTCTTCTGCAAAGAGTACCTGGCACCTACCCTGAGTTACACCTGGTCAGACAATGCAGATACAAGAATGAACAACACAGACCAAGATCTCTGCCTTCCGTGGAGCACACTTCACAGTAGACTGTAGGCTGGTTAAATTTGGAGGCGATCGGAGGCTAGATAAGCTAAGACGTTGGATGGCAGATGCGGAAATGAGAAACCCTGGCCATCAAAAACTATGGGCCAAATCTGAAAAGATTATAAATCTTGATAGCATAAGTTGAAAAACAGAAATATAAGCGCTTGAATGTGGAAAGATTAGGTATATGTATACTGGTTACACTCACAAAAGTCTTAGAAACCTTAACAGATGATAAACTCAGTTTGAATTGATACTGAGACATGGTTTAGCCCCAGATGAAAACCTTTTTATGCTTCAGTGGTACAAAGAGACCAAAGTAGAGAGTGTCTGTCCTACTTAACTTCTGTCAGCGTGCTCATGGGGTGTCACCTTTTCTTTGGTATTACATCTCTGTAAGCAAGATGGTGAGCTGCAATCATTTCCATGTGGGATTTCATATGGAAATGGAATTAGATTTATTCTATGATGTTCAAGATTGTAGAACTAGGCAGGAGGATTGAGGACTAGATATTACAGAAGGACCAGTTTTAGCAAAGAGTATTCTACAAGTTGTATCTGCAAACTGAATGGATTGATTGTTGAACATCTCCAGAGGTTGTCCGAGCAGATGTCCGGGGCTGTTGTGAGGAACATTATGCGTTAGGTCAGGGGTTAAACTAAGTGACTCTTAAGACTCTGTCCACGTCTAAGGGTCTATGAATTTAAATGCAAAAAATGTGCTGCAATGTGGCTAATCTTTTCAGGGAAAATTGAAAGATGACTTTTTGAACACAAAATATGTTATTTATGGTTTTCCTTTGCAGATGGCATCTTATTTTGGATATACAGTTGCAGTATCAGATGTTAACAATGATGGGTAAGTTTATAAGAACTTCCTCACTCACTGAATATTATATTTATCTTTGAAGATGTTATATTTTTTTCTTCATGAAATACATCCTTCTATATTTCCTCAACAAGATAGAGGCTCTCTTGTTTTTGGTTTTTTTTTTTTAGTTCAAGGCAAGAGGACATAACTACTGAAGAACTCTCTGTCATCTGTTTTAATGTCTTTACCACATCTGCACTTCTAAGAAAACACTATTTTACTTAGTTTTATCTTTAATTTCATGAATTGAGTAGTCCTTGGCCATTTGAAATCCATAGCCATTGAAGAATTTGCTCATCTCTCCTTTCAGCACATGATTCATTCATAAAACATTTGCACATAAATATTGTTTCTCCTGTTACTGCATACTAGTGACATCCATGCAGAAGGTAAAATAAGAATGTTATGTTTTCAGATTATGGTAGTAAATTACAATTGAACTTGGATCAAACAGCATGATAAATTATGGTTGTGTTTAAGTCATTACTTCAAAGAAACTTATTATTAAGCATCTCTCTGATCCACTAAAAGCACCTGACAGATTAAACAAATGATTAAATAAGAAAACCAATAAATTGAGATGAACTGATTATCCATCCAACAAGTATTGTTGGAGCACCTACTGTATGCCAGACATAGTTCTTGGGTGCTCAGAATGTAGTGATGAATAAGGAAGAATAGGGCTCTGCTTTCATGGAGCTTACATTTTCATAAGCAGCACATCTATGAAAAATCTTAACTGTGTTCCCAGATCTGGGCTAAGCACTTTAGATACATCATTGATAGACATTAGCTATGACCTCGGTATAGCTAGAGATGAACTTTATTTATTATGTGATGGCCTATGATTGGAGATAAGTTTGGTAACTTTTGTATCTTTTGGAAAATATCCTTTTTTTATTCTTTCATTCAGCATATATCTGTTGAGCAGCCTTTAAACACCAGCACTGTTCTAGCACTTAAACCTGTGTTTAAGTCTTTACTCTGTTTTGGCTTTGATGAGAATCTGTTTATTAAATGTGCATTTTATTAGTTTCCATTATTTTTATAAAGAAATTCAGACTTCTACTTTACAAAAACATAAAATCATAATTTCAGTTATTTTCACCCAAAGAACTTTAATATTGTCCTTAATGATGCTAAAAAAATCAGTTATCAATGGTTTTTAATGTCATGGCCTATAAGAAAAATCAGTTTGTTGGATTATATTAAAACTAGGCATATTAAGCTCCTGTATTTCACTGTCATTAGTTTAACTCATAAATAATTTTAGAGAGTCTATAATTCCTACAATTTTTTAAATTCACAAAGCCCTTTCTAGCTTTCCCAGCATTTATCAGTGATTAAAGAATGCTAAGTGAACATTATTTAGCAGAGATCCATACTAGAATTGAAATTTAATTCTTATTCTTTACCCAATTTCTAATTTTCAAAAAGTCTTTTTTTAAAAAATAACCCAAATCTTTCAAGTCCTAGACCCAAGTGAATGTTGTGCAGTAACTCAGAGTAGGATTAAGAACATCACTGAGCTAACTGATCATTCACGGTTCAGAAGTTAGGACCCAGTTCTGTGGGATTGAAGCAGACTTTCCTTTCTCCATCCGAGGGATAATTAAGTACTAGTGTACGTGAGATCACCTAGTAAACTCATCATCCTGTCTATCCACTATGCAACAAAAGCAAAGTCCCTACAAATGCTCCAAAGCCCACCACTGGGGAAAAAAGGCGGTGTCATTAACTACTGTGACCAAATTAATAAACTGGTGAGGATTTCCCCAGTATCCTTTTTATTTAAAGAAACACCCAGGTATCAGAAGTGGACCTCAAAAATTTAGACTAAACAGTTGCGTGCATGCTGATTGGTCATTGATAGGGTCCAGCCTGGGACTGTTTTGAAAATATTCACAAGCTGCTGAAATTAATTTCAGTTTCGTTATCTTAAGACAGCCAGAGCAGTGAAGTCTTTCTGTGTAAACTCTGTTAGGAATTTCTGGACAAACTTAACAACAAAGGGAGATAGTATTTTCCTCTTGAACTTAAGCAGATCTGTTTTTTATTTTCTTATGGCTTTTTGACCCTTTTAGTATTTATGCTATTTCAGAAATTCACAGAAATACAATTTAATCCACTTGGATTGTTCTAGCCTCAGCAGATCTCAAAGGAACTAAATTTAGAGATTCTTAGCAATTGGTTAACTTGAGAGCATTTTAGAGAAAATTTATATGAAAGGAAGCAGCTTTGAGTAACTGTGTTTTGGTGCCAGATTTAGTCCAAGTGGATTCTCTCATAGAGGAGAAATCATTACGACATGATTAAGTAGAAAATCTAGAAACTTAAAGCATAAAGAAGCTGCAGATTAAATTGATTTCTGTAATGTAATTGATAAGCCATATTAGTTTTTGCCTGTCATAAAATAATTATATTGATTAGATATCAATTCTAATATAAAGCCTCCTAACCTGCCTTCTTTTGATAAATAACTACATTCTGAAAATCAGTCTTGGGTATTAGCATACACTAAACTGTTGAGAAAGAAGAAGAAACGGAAAATTTTATGGGTTAAAGTTAAATCAACATATTAAATACTATTTGGCTGTAGAAAACTTAAATTCAGATTTTTCATAATGAATATTCTCATTGATGGGTTCCCTCATCCCCCCTCTCTCACTATATTTATGCTTTGCACTTCAGGAAAATATTTATAATAATTTGTCTCTAAGAACACGTGAAAGGATAAGAACCCGCTCCTTACATTACATTACTAGAGTGGACATAATACTTTTTTAGACATAAAAAAGAGACACAAATAAATACATAGAAACTGAAAGAAAACTATGCTCAAATATTAGACAATTCAGATAAGATGAAGTTTAGTGTATATATCCTACTTTTATACCTTATATCTCATCTAAACCACCAACATGACCCAAGCAGAGATGGTGGCTTTTAGTGAAAACCTCACCATAAATATTATTTCTTCATCGTTGTTCTTTTTTGAGATTATGTAATATTATATATATTATATACTTTTAGAATAGTACCCAGCTGTTATACAACTGCTTTTTCAGAAGTTCAGTGAAAAGCATCCTTACTAATAAATATTATTAAACTTTAAACTTGAATTGAGTATATTCAAAAAAAGGATTTGAAAAATAAATTTTTAAATAGCCTAATAGCATGCATGGCCTACTGCAGTAGTTTTTCAGTGGCTTTTTGGCCTGTGGGTTCATAATTAGAAATACATTTGACATTGCAACCCAGTGTACACACACAACTGAAACAAAAGGTTTCATGGAAGAATATTTACTCTTATTATGTGCAATGCATTCACTCATATTTTCTGTTCTATTTCATTTTTTAAAAGTGCTTGTCAAGACCCATTAAATTGATTTCACAATTCACTAATGAGTTGTAAATCAAGATTTTAAAGCACCAGCCTAAACAATAATATATATTGTGATGGTTAAATAGTATTATTGCTAACATAAAGTAATATTGACACTAAATGCAAAATATTCTACAAGGCACATTGAACCAATTGAATCCAAGACAGTTATTGTCTCTCAGCTTTATGAAAACACAATTACAAATTGAGAACAAATGTCTTTCTCCTTTTTGGCATTTAGAACATTTTAGAAGACATACACTTAAATGTCTAGGGAACTGTATCTCTATGAAAATAAATCAATGTTGTCATAATCCTCCAAGAATCCAAAGATTGCATGGATGTGCTAATCTTTCACAATGACAGGTCGAATAATTTTGCATTTCTAGAACTCCTCCCCAGTGTTGGCAGTGGGAAACAGCGAGGCTATGTGTCAGTCCCGTCATGTTTATATCCTCAGGGACCAATTATATGGCTTTGTTCCTTCTTTGAAGAATGGGAAAATGGTCCCCATCAATCCCTGCACTAGAGAACCAGTGGATTTAGATGTCTTTGAACTACAAGGCAGCAGCACACACAATTAGGTATTTAACAAATACCTCTTTATCCTGGCAATAATAATAACAGAAATACAAAAAATAACAAATAGCTCTTCATCCTGGCAATAATAATAACAGAAAATTTAAAAATAAATAAATAAATGAGAAAATAAAGATTTTCCTCCAAAGAAAATCTCGAGGCTTGGAATAGCCCCAATCCCTACCTCCCTCTTGGCCCAGACTATGGAAGCAGAGTGAGAAAAGGCATTTGGAATATTTTTAAGAAAATATTTTACCTAGTGGCTCAGTTGGTAAAGAATCCATGTGCAGTGCAGGAGATGCAGGTTCAATCCCTGGAAAAGGAAAATGGCAGCCCACTGGGCAGATCCCCTGGAAAAGAAAAACGGCAACCCATTCCACTATTCTTGCCTGGGAAATCCCATGGACGGAGAAGCCTGCCAGGCTATACTCCAGGGGGTCACAAGAGTCAGACACGACTGGGTGACTAAACCACCACCACCACCAGCAATCAGCTGCTATTTCTCTCTTGGAATGTTATCAAATCTGAAAAATTATCTACTAGTTTTCTGTGATAATATCTACTTTCACAAAGAAAAAACCTAAATTTGCATTTGGAAGGAAAATTTTGTTTTCTGCCTTTCCAGCCAGTATGAGAACCTTCTCTGGCCTCTGTTTTATTTAAATGGAGGTGCCAAAAGAATAGAGGAGGACAGCCTTTATTTTAAACCTTATCACTGCAAGAAAACTTCATAATATAAATGCATAATTAAATAAATTGTGGACAAATTCTCATCCAGGTTTTCAAAAACCTAGTTAGGTCTTTCTGATATGTTTTACTTGTGTAAGTACTTTTCCTGGAAATAGGCTAAAAAGCTGAAAAGAGTGAAATATCTGTGGTTTTCTTAAAGTAGTCATTTTTAACATAGTTTGAAAGATTCAATGTGATAATTCAGCAACTCTTATTTTCTTACAGCATTCTATTCTGAAGACATAACAGAGCGATGAAAGAAATATGACTGTAAAATGTCTCCTGGAAAAGGAAATAAACCAGTGGCAATGTACTCGTCTCGTTGATTAGAAGTCTACCCAAAAGCAGCTCATGTCTGTGCTGTTCTCTCTCTCTGTTCCCTGCAGGATGGATGACATACTGATTGGGGCACCTCTCTTTATGGAACGTGAATTTGAGAGCTGCCCCCGAGAAGTAGGGCAAGTTTATCTGTATCTGCAAGAGAGCGCTCTCGTCTTCAGAGACCCACAGGTGCTTGCAGGCACTGAGGTTTTCGGGAGATTCGGCAGTGCTATGGCACATTTAGGAGACCTGAACCAAGATGGATACAATGGTAATGTACACCACTGCATGGAAATTACGTTTGTGCCATAATATCGTGTTACTGTTACATGAAGTAAGCAACAGACTTCACAGTGCTGTATGTGAAACAGTTCTTAAGATTGGTCTTTAATAAATTATCTAAAATTTCAAGATAATTTAAACTTTATTTAGTTTGGGCTATTATAGATGTTGGGGCTTCCCAGATGGCGCAGTGGTAAAAGAATCCACCTGCCAATGCAGGAGACACAAGAGATGTGGGTTTGATCCCGGGGTCAGGAAGATCCTCTGGTGGGGGAAATGGCAACCCAATCCAGTATTCTTGCCTGGAAAATTCCATGGATAGAGGAGCCTGGCCCAGGGATCAAACACAGGATGCCTTTTAAGTACCCTCTTCTCAGTAAAACATGGCAGCTCACACAAAATTTTGCATACATTTTCAGGACCTTTAAATTAAGGACCAAGGTATAATGGATTTCTTGACATTCAAGGGAGTAACAGGATTTTGCTCCAATAAAAGAGCTTAGGGAGTATTCTCATCAAATCAAAGTATTAATACCTTTGGCACGTGGTCATGTACTTTTATGATTTCTTTGAAAAAACATGTCTCAGCAATGTATGGTAACTTTTAAAGTACCATAAAACATAAAGACATATTAAAAGCTCATGGTTCCAGGGAAGTTTTGTTTTTTTTTTTTCAATTTTTTTTTTTTTCAGGGAAGTTTTTTTAAAAAAGACAAGTTCATCTTCAGCTGATTTGTTGCTTTCAAAAACTGCCCTATTCCTGAACACCACATGAAATAAATAATGCTAAATTATTGGTGGAATCATCTTTTTCATTATCTTCTCTTCTTTTTGTCTTTTCTCTCAAACCTTTAATGATACTTTTAAGAGCTAAGAGAGACATTTGTAATGACCTAAAAGGGGTTCTGCCTCTCTGAGCCTTGGCGTCTTTAAAATGATGCCAAAATGGGATGAAACCAGGGGACAGATGTCAACTCATGGGCTCAGAGGATATGAGAAAGTACCCCTTTCCATCTACTATGTGAGAATTTATTTATTTTCGGCAACAGGCTGAGTTTTTTGAGAGTTTATCCTTACCTGTTAAGTGAAAGTGGATTTATGATCCTTGTTATATAGTAAAAATCAATTTACAATTTATTTAGTCTTATCAGACTTACTTAGGAACAAAGATAAATAGACGAATGACAAAATGAGGACACACAGTGATGTCCATTGCATAGAATTGTTATGTTATCGTGTTATTGGTACTCTTTTTCACGTAAACCTCAGGAGTTAGGTGCATTGTTTAGAACAATCCTGTTGAATTCACAGAAGGTCATTTTCATTTAGTGCTAAGTTTAAGTGGGAGACAGTCGATAGGACTCTTTCCCAGTTTCTCAGAGGCCTTGACTATGAAATGAATCTTGCCTATATCATGGGATGATGTCATCATTCAAAAATATAATCTTTGTGAAAGAAGATGTTTATTTCTTTTAACAAGAAACTCCAAGTATCCTGCAAAGGTGCCTCAAATGGTCTATGCAGCCCAGTGCTCTGACCCAGCTCTTCCCCATCCCTCACTAAGTTTCCACGTAGACCACCCTCTGGCTGGTCTTCAGGTGGGCCAAGCTCTTTGCATCCCTGGGCCTACGCACAGTCTTCCCTTCTTCTTGGACTGCTTTTCCTTCCTATTCCACACAGTCAGTTTCATCTTGTCCCCAGATTTCAGTTTCTAGGTCAACCTTACAGACACTTGTCTGAACACTTCATCTAAAATAAGAATCCAGTCACTCTCCATCACATCAGCATTTTTAAGATCCTCTACAGAGCATTTGTCACTTTTCCATCTTTCCTTGATTCTGTGTGTGTGTGTGTGTGTGTGTGTGTTTTCAACCATGCTGCATAGCAAATGGGATCTTGGTTTCCCAAACAGGGATTGAACCCGTGCCCTGTACATTGGAAGCATGGAGTTGTAACCACTAGATGGCCAGGGAAGTACCCCCTGATTATTTCTCTGTTCAAATTGTCTATTCCCCACACTAGAGTATAAACTTTTGAAAATCAGTGTCTGGTTCACCTTTGAATCCACTGTACCTGACACATAGTATGCACTCGGTAAATATTTTTTGAATGGATGAAAGGCAACAATAATTTCCTCTTGCTATAGTCCTTCACATTTTTTGGAAAACTGAAGAAGCCCTTTGGATTGTTGCTCTTTGTACTGAATTCTCTTAACATTCTTCCTTAATGAGAAATAATGTGTCTCTGTCTGCAGACATTGCCATTGGTGCGCCTTTTGCCGGCAAGGATCAAAGAGGCAAAGTGCTCATTTACAATGGGAACAAGAATGGCTTAAACACCAAGCCTTCCCAGATTCTGCAAGGAGTGTGGGCCTCCCAGGCCGTCCCTTCTGGATTCGGCTTTACTTTAAGAGGAGATTCAGACATAGACAAGAATGATTACCCTGGTAAGTTTTTCTTTCTTTTCACATGATAAAGTCTGCTTCCTAGAAAGGGTCATTCTCTGGACCATGCGGCGTGTTTAAGCAGCTCTCTTGTGCAGGCTAAGCTTGCCCATGGCACAGGTTCTTTGGGTACCATTCTAGAGCAACTTTCAGGAGAGTCTGAAGACAGACAAAACAAACACTCCTTTTCCTGTCAAGAGATGATGTTAAAAAAGCAAGATGGCTTTTAAAAAAACTGCACTGGACATAAAACTTATCAACTTTGTAGCAAAAATTTTTATTTGAAACCCCCGCAGTAATCTGGTCTGCATCCACCAAGACAGCTTATGTCAGAAACCTTTTTAGAGTGATTTATTTTAACCCTATAATTCCCTGTTGAGTTCATAGTTCCTATGAATTGACTTATGAACCTCAATATTTCTGTCCTAAAACTCATGGTTTGGGAGCGTAAATATTTTCCACCTATGTTTGGGGGTTGTCCAAAGATAGGCTGTTTTAAAGCAAAGCAAAAGGAACTGGTTCTTAATACAGATCGTAAACAATTCTTGATTGCCTAATTCATTGTCAGGATTCATCAGAAATCCTTATAGCACAGCAAGATAATTCATGTTTTATGCATGCTGTTAGAAAGTACGGATTTGTCTTAAAGGATTGCTTCAGTAATCAGGGTTATTAGCAGAGAACATTAGACTTCTTGGTTTTGTGGTTCAGTTTCCCCTTTTATATTGGTTATATTAAGATGGCTTCATTAATAGTTCACTGACAGTTTTGACCATTTATTGAGACCTTGTCTCTTTCCATCACTTCTATCCTCATTGAGTATTTTCCATATGTAGAGCTTTTTTCTGGTTTAGGGCAGCATTCCAAGAAACTGGTTGCTGAAATATACATCACTAATTTTAATCCTTCAACTTTCTTCTCCCCTATGGATTGGGCAGAAAGGATACTACAACAAATTCTTATAAATTTGCCAGAAATGTTTCATGTCACTAACATAAACATCGTAGTGGGCTCATAGCAGATGTTGAATTATATTGTATATGAATGTGTTCTAGCTGAGGCAATTTCAAGAGCATCTAGTGAAATTTATTTTCTTAGGTTTTATTATACTAGTCAAATCAATGATGGTTAGATTTTCTTTGGGGGAGGGGAGTCTCATATATATTTTATTTTAAATAATCCCCAAATTAGATTCCCTATGTGATTTCTTCCCAAACTATGTCATCTCTTAATTACATCTTTTTTCATCCCTCCTTAACAATCAGCAAATGGTCATTTGAGGCCATTCACTGGTCAGTAACTTTGTCCACTGAGGCTGATTCACTTTATAGCGATTAATGCTATTAATGCAGTGTATTCATCTGTCTATAAGTTAATATCCTGTCCTAAGACAGGACCATTGATGCTGCTTAGGTGAATTCTTAACCTCAAGATAGTCTTGAGGGTTTCAGAGTTCATCGGTACTTCTCAGTTAGTAGAACCAAGTTCTGGTCCCAGTTCTCTCTCTCGGCTATAGATAGATGGCTTGCTTATGCTTCATGATCTTGTAACATTTTCCTTCATCCTCATCCTCTTGCAAGCATTGTCTCACAAAACGAATGCCATTCAAAGAAGCCTTTTTGTCTTGACACCAAATCCCCAGGGACCTAGGGAGAGGAAGGCTGCCTTATGGGCAGGGACTAGATCCTATTAGCTAGCGCGGCAGATGTGAAATTTGCAGGCATAATTCAGGAATCAGACATGGAACTTTCCTCATTTTTCTATAAGAAATGCCCTTTAACCCTCAAGCCTCCATTCCCACCATGGTAGTGGAAAACCTCAATCTTGCAGTCATGTCTAGATTCAGACTTAATATCACTTGGGTAAATATATGTTTGGATTCAAGACTCTCTCTTTCCTCCCTCTGCAGCAACTCTGCCAAGGAATGGAACAGCAGAGGTGGGGAGCCTTTTGTCCAGGGGTGGAGAAAGGGGTACCTGGACCAAGGATATAACCTGTAGTTGTTGGCCTCTGGCTGAAGGATGGCTCAGTCTCTCAGTGTTTGACATGTTGCTCAAGCTTCGGTGATTAATCCAGTGGTTTACACAGTGGCCACTGCTCAAAAGTTCCATGTGTCCTGGTTCCTCCTTGTCCTATTTTGGCCTCTTCTGGTTCCCCCTCAGCAGGTGCTTCTGTGCCAACATTGGGACTCATAGGTCAGTGTCTTCAGGTTTCAGAGATTGCCTTTAAGCTTATTCTTCCTTTGGCCATTGGTAATTTTCCATCCAAGCACTTGTTATTCCAGTATCTAAGAGGGCTGCAATCTTCCTGGGTTTTGCATGAGAAGTATTGTAGCAAAAACCCTCTTTTCTCCCAAAAGGTTATTGGGTGGCATGCTTTCTAGACTCTATAGTTCACTTTGCAAACTCTATGTTCTCCTTCTCCATGATCTGTCTTGTGATTTTCCAAACCAGTCAGTTTTTTCAGGAAATTATAAAGAAGTGCAGTTTTCTTTCTGGGGTCTTGCTCCTTCAAATCAAAAGAAATCTGTCTTCAGATCATTGTCCCTTCTATGAGCTTCAAAATCCATTTGACAAATTGAATTTCTTCTCCTAGGGCATATCTACTCATACCTGCTAAGCAGTGGTTCTCAATCTTGGCTACACATTAGGATCCTCTGGGGAAATTTTAAAAATCCTTATACTCAGGTCACCCTGCAGAGCAGTTAATTCAGAGTCTCCGGGGAGTGGAACTCAGACCACGGTCATGTGTTTAAGTGACCTGGGTCTTTCTAGTGTCCAACCAGGCAGGGAACTAATGATCTTAAGCCAGATTTCCCCCACTTGAATGAACATCTGGATCACTTGGGTGTCTTGTTCAACTGCAGATCCTGATTCAGTAGGTCAAGAGGGTGGGAGAGATTCTTCATTTTCAGCACGTTCCCTGGTGACACCATCACTGCTGGTCTTCACACCACACCCTGAGTAGCAGATTCTGAAAGAGTGTGATGCCAGTTACCTGTCATGCCTGTTACATGCATGCGTGCTGTTGCCTTCATTGTGCCCAACTCTTTGTGACCCCCTGGGCCACATCTTGCCGGGTTCCTCTATCCAAGGGATTCTGCAGCTGAATGCATTGCACCCGTTCAGATGTTTTGACTTCCTGGGTCTGGAATGGGGTTCAGGGATTTGTGCTTTTACCCAGGACTGTACTTTCAGAAACGCTGCTCAGGAGTGCCTGTTTCCCGTGCTCACAACAGAGAGATGTGAACCCTAACCCTAACCTATTAGCTGAGCTCCAGCATTTTGTTTACTTTTCACCCAGCCATCAAACCAACCTGAGGCTCTTTTCTATGGATTGCCTCTGGGTGGTGATGCCAGGGCACACCTATGCAGTCGCCTCATCTGAGGACGTTAAGGACATCCCACTGAAACTATTTCTTGCACTGCTCAACGTTTCCTGGAAGTTATCTGTGCATTTAAAACAATGCCTCACCACTTTTCATTTAAAATATATTGTCACATTTGTTAGGAACTGACCCGCTTAACCTGGCTTAAGCCATAAAAGGAGCTGTTTATATTAAGGCTACAGAAATAACTCAAGGGAACCTAAGGACAAGGATTCTGCCCAGACGTTGGAAGGGACTGACTGGGATCTAAGCCTGTCAGGACTTTCTTTCTCTGGTCTCTCTCTGTGTGCATCTGTTCTGCTCTCCGGCATACTGTATTTCTGTGAGCACCAAGTGCTGTTTTGGTGCCAGAATTTGCACGTTGCAGTTGTGCTCACCCAAAGAGACTGTAATTTATCTCAGTCCCAAGTCCTGGGGAAAGAAATCTCATAGGCTCTGAGGCAAACGGTGACGTTTTCCAAAGAAAGTCAGAGTTGACTTGGGGATTGTTCAAGCATCAAAATAGATAACCATTATGACTCCCCTATAAAGTAAAACAGAATACCCCCAAGATATCAGTGCTGTGTCAAGAAATGATGAAAGTGCTTTAAAAGAAAAAAAATTACTTTTAAATGAAGGAATAAAAATTATTTTTAAACTGCTCATCAAAATTTTTGTATTTGTCCCTTTAGTTCAAGGTCTAAAAGGAAAATAAGTGAGAAATTCTGTCATTCATTTAGAAAATATGTAGTAGTGTTTATTACCGGCTAGACACTGTGCTCTGGGGATTTGGGGGAGGGGTACTGTGCAAGGAAGACAGTTAATTATAACTAAGTGGTAGCTTAGCTGGTAATGAATCCACCTGCAATGCAGGAGACCCCGGTTTGATTCCTGGGTCAGGAAGATCCACTGGAGAGGGGATAGGCTACCCACTCCAGTATTCTTGGACTTCCCTTGTGGCTCAGCTGGTAAAGAATCCGCCTTCAATGTGGGAGACCTGGGTTCAATCCCTGGGTTGGGAAGATTCCCTGGAGAAGGAAAAGGCTACCCACTCCAGTATTCTGGCCTGGAGAATTTCATGGAGCTGTACAATCCATGGAGTCACAAAAGACTCAGACATGACTGAGCGACTTTCACTCACTCACTCACTCACTCACATGGCTGTTTCATCCCCCAGGCTGATTAAAAATCAGATCTCTTAGTACCTTGAAATAATCAAAAGCATAGACATGCAAAGGTGGTTTCATTGACATCTGTCTGCAGGTTATAGATATTCCGT